>NC_087212.1:42674786-42744786 GCF_015104395.2 Macrobrachium nipponense
TTATTATTATTATTATTATTATTATTATTATTATTATGGAGATTAAGCATAGATATTATTAAGCTGAATTTGAGAGAGCGAAAGAGTGGAAGCCTTTATTTAGTTGCTATATTTGGGGAAATTGTTTACTGACTGGGCACTCCATTAAACTAATTGAAAGTAAACGAAATGAAATCATTGGTATCGAATTTCTAAAATTCATTCCATTTATTGATGGCGAACGAGCAATTGCAAAAATCATTGATATTCTGACTTGATAAAACGATTTTAGATATTGTAATGCATTTTATATGTGAAAATTCGCGACTGATAAAGTTTTTTTTTCAGGATTTGTAATGTTTTGATTTAATTCACGACTGATCGTTTCGACCTTATAATGTTAAACAGATATATGAGATCACTGAGGGATGTAGTTTTTTAATAAGTGCATATAAATGTTTAATATTGTTATGATCTGTTGTGCATCTTCTCAACTGTGTTGATTATGAGGAGAATTTATCGTTTTTTGTGTTAAGTTCATACCGTACACAACGGCATGACAAAAAGCATAAACGTTCAAATTAATATATATATATATATATATATATATATATATATATATATATATATATATATATATATGTGTGTGTGTGTGTGTGTGTGTGGTGTGTGTGTGTATGTATAGTATGCATAATTTTAGTATTTTAATATATATATATATAATGTATATTCATATTTAATACACAAAAAATATATATATGCATGATTATATGTATGTGTATATATATATGAATATATATTATACATGTTTTGTGTATATTATGTATGAATATTATATATATATATATATATACATATATATATATATATATATATATATATATATATATATATATATACTATATATATATACTTATGTTTATTATTTTTCCTTTACAAACATTTGTTTATTATTACAACTGCAATGTGGTTCATTTTCCAGTTAAGGTTTAGTAATGCACTCTGATTATTCTGTGCATCCTGCCTTTCCTTTCTTTCTTTCTTTCTTTCTTTAAATCTTCAACTAAAATCCATATATGGAAAGAGTCAACAGATTATTACACCATGTTGCGATTATTAGATTCTATCTGAAAAGTATTAGATTCTGTCAGAAAAGTATTGTATATCTGGAATATCGACGAATGTATTTTTGCATCGCATCTTCAGATATATCCTGAACTCTTCTTTTGGCGCAGCCATTCTAAATGCAATTGTGTGTTCGTTGTGTTGCGATTAAGGACTGTGCACAACTGTCACTCTATTTGGCACGGGAGACTGTGTGTGAGGAGAGTGGAAAAGACTGTAATATATGCGTTTATTAATTTTTGTCCTTTTACGTGTTGTGTTGTTGGATGGAAACTAATCACTTGTGAGCAGTGTCGTGACAGCTTTTAATTTGGTTTAACTCGGTACGGTGATATCTTGCTACTATTGTTGGTGCTATTATGGACCATACTGCATCATTTCACAGGCTTTGGGTGAGAAGATGACAATTGTTCTTAGAATTACCCTTAGACGTCTGTTAAAAGTGTGGCAGACTTGTCTCTCATATAGTACACAGGTGTTAAATTTGGCCATTTGCTGAATATAGCTCCTTTTTGGCTATCATTCGATTTGATTGAAGGGGTTACTATATCCGTATAATATTGCTTGCACAGGAATGTCATTATCATGCTTTATTTTATAGAGACGTTTATATTCACTTTTATGCCTAGGCTTATGCGGATGTACCCTATGTATCTCATGATTAGTGTATTTAAGAGATTGTGGCTTCAAACCTCTCTTCTCGTACTGCTAGTTAACTCTTGTGTGTAAATATATAAGTATATATATATATATATATATATATATATATATATATATATATATATTATATATATATATATAATATATATGTATGTATATTCGCTTTTTGCATTTCTGTACTTAGCGAAGCGACAACCTTTCTTTATAATTTCTCAGGAACTTATTCCTTACGATGAGAAAACAGTGTGCATGTTACGCCTTTCATTAGTAAATTATCGCTTGGTTCTAGTACCCTGTAGGTGGGTTAGTGCCGTCAATTCACCTCACGTGGTGCAATGTACGCTTTATTTAAGGTTCTTTACAGTAGTCCTTCGGCCCCTTCATCCCTTCTACTGTACCTCCGTTCATATTCTCTCTTCCAAATTACTTCCCACATTCTCCTAACAATCGTTCCATAGTGCAACTGTCAGGTTTTCCTCCTGTTACATCTTTATTATTATTTTTTAAAAATAATTCTTTGTTTAATTATTATTAAGATTTATAGGTTTTTTATATATATATATAGTTCGGCGTCAGTGACCTAGTTGTCGCGATGCTAGATTATTATACTATCAATCAGTCAATCAATCAATCCTGTTAAATCTGTAGAACCGTTTTGCTCTTAATCTCCCTTTCAGTGCAGATTGACCTCACAGGTCCCAGCGCTTGGCTTGTGGCATAATTTTTTTTTTCTTTCCATTCCTTGCTCTAGTATGACATTGTCTGTGTTATATTCTGGGATATATTTTAGTGGACGAGATAATTAAGGGTAAACTCATTTAATTGACTATTTTGCCTTTTGTATCCAAGGTATTATTATTATTATTATTATTGTACTTAGGAAGCAGACCCTCTCTCAAGCATACTTTATTAAAAGTAATGGCTACTTCAGCAGCGTTAACTTGTAGAGATTTCTTCTCTATTTGCGAATAGCGGCTTTTTCAGTGCTACTTAAACAGGCTAGTAGAGCGCCTATAGAGGTCATGGTAAAATACAGGGTCAAAATAGGTGTATATATTTGAATTTTACAGATAAACTATGATACCATAGTCATCAAAGTCATTAACGATTTTCTCTCTCTCTCTCTCTCTCTCTCTCTCTCTCTCCTCTCTCTTAAAGCGAGCTTTCGTCTGGAGCTGCCAGACATCCTCGGGCTGGGAAGCTGAGGGTGGACTGATCTTGGTGCGGTGTCCG
This sequence comes from Macrobrachium nipponense, assembly GCF_015104395.2. Lineage (NCBI taxonomy): Eukaryota > Metazoa > Arthropoda > Malacostraca > Decapoda > Palaemonidae > Macrobrachium > Macrobrachium nipponense. The sequence continues at coordinate 42,677,784 of NC_087212.1, forward strand.
TCCTCCTTATATCTGTGGTTGACAGCAGGGGGTCTGCCCCATGCTTGTCTCCTATTGGCTGGTGGCGGTGAGTCTTGTTTTCATTGGCTGCCTGAGCCAGGTCTCAAGCCACTTTCTTCGGGCCGATGGTTGCGTTGCAGCATATCCTGCAGCCGCCTGGACCTCCTAAGCGGCGCTGTAACATTGATGGGCGTTGCGCTACGCTGTGGGACGTCACGGCTACTTTGATTTCCATCGGCTGCAGGAGTACCTCGTTCGGGGGCGTTGTCATCCATAGAGTTGTCATGATCGGTGGTGTCATTGTTGGTGGCAGGTCTTCTCATACTCGTAGGGAGGAGAAATTCTTCCTGCGTCGTATTCAGAGTAGGTTTTATTTGCTGGATGAGTAGCGCCTCCAGCAGGCGCAACCGACGGGCATCAGGGGCCTTCCCGATGATCTTCGTGTTCTTTATGATGACATCTCGGGAGATGGCCTCGTGATGTTTGGTGCGGGCGTGATTCTTTATAGACCCCCCCCTCTTGGGCGTGGCACGAGAGTCTCTTCGACAGTCGCATAGGTAGTTCATACCTACGTAGGCGCCGCTGCATTCGCGGACTGGGCATGTATATTGGTACACTACATGCGTCTGCTTCAGGGGTTCTCGTACCTGTGGAGAGGGGTTATTTTTCATATAATAGATCGCGCGTCCTCCGATTCTGGTAATATATGATTAGGTCGATATTCTTGGTGTCGTCAGTCGGGGATACATTATCGGAAATAATTTTCTTAATGGCGTCCTCTTCTTCACGGTAATGGGAACTCATGAAGGCTTTGTAGTACAGCTTGATATTATCCTGGGGGCGGGGCTGCGGGCTCTCACTACCGTACCATTTCTCCAGGGCTGTGCGGACTTCCTTGCTGATTAATTTATTTGAGTACCCATTATTCACAAGTACTTGGGAGGCGCGGTCGAGTTCCTGGTGAGTGTCCTGCCAGGTTGAGCAGTGGGAGAGGGCCCTCCTGACGAAGGCCCTGACGGTGGTGCTTTTGAATCTGGCGGGGCACTCGCTGTCTCCGTTGAGGCAAAGTCCTAAATTGGTTTTCTTTGTGTAGACTGAAGTACGGAGACCGTCTTCCGTCTTGCTTACAAGGACGTCGAGGAAGGGGAGCCGATCGTCGGAGCTGCGTTCGACTGTGTAATTCAGCACACTACACTGCTGAAATGCTTGACGGAGGGCTTCTACCTCATCCTCGGCGTCGACTTGCACAAAGATGTCTTTGTGCAAGTCGACGCCGAGGATGAGGTAGAAGCCCTCCGTCAAGCATTTCAGCAGTGTAGTGTGCTGAATTACACAGTCGAACGCAGCTCCGACGATCGGCTCCCCTTCCTCGACGTCCTTGTAAGCAAGACGGAAGACGGTCTCCGTACTTCAGTCTACACAAAGAAAACCAATTTAGGACTTTGCCTCAACGGAGACAGCGAGTGCCCCGCCAGATTCAAAAGCACCACCGTCAGGGCCTTCGTCAGGAGGGCCCTCTCCCACTGCTCAACCTGGCAGGACACTCACCAGGAACTCGACCGCGCCTCCCAAGTACTTGTGAATAATGGGTACTCAAATAAATTAATCAGCAAGGAAGTCCGCACAGCCCTGAGAAATGGTACGGTAGTGAGAGCCCGCAGCCCCGCCCCCAGGATAATATCAAGCTGTACTACAAAGCCTTCATGAGTTCCCATTACCGTGAAGAAGAGGACGCCATTAAGAAAATTATTTCCGATAATGTATCCCCGACTGACGACACCAAGAATATCGACCTAATCATATATTACCAGAATCGGAGGACGCGCGATCTTATTATGAAAAATAACCCCTCTCCACAGGTACGAGAACCCCTGAATCAGACTGCATGTAGTGTACCAATATACATGCCCAGTCCGCGAATGCAGCGGCGCCTACGTAGGTATGACTACCATGCGACTGTCGAAGAGACTCTCGTGCCACGCCCAAGAGGGGGCTATAAAGAATCACGCCCGCACCAAACATCCACGAGGCCATCTCCCGAGATGTCATCATAAAGAACACGAAGATCATCGGGAAGGCCCCTGATGCCCGTCGGTTGCGCCTGCTGGAGGCGCTACTCATCCAGCAAATAAAACCTACTCTGAATACGACGCAGGAAGAATTTCTCCTCCCTACGAGTATGAGAAGACCTGCCACCAACAATGACACCACCGATCATGACAACTCTATGGATGACAACGCCCCCGAACGAGGTACTCCTGCAGCCGATGGAAATCAAAGTAGCCGTGACGTCCCACAGCGTAGCGCAACGCCCATCAATGTTACAGCGCCGCTTAGGAGGTCCAGGCGGCTGCAGGATATGCTGCAACGCAACCATCGGCCCGAAGAAAGTGGCTTGAGACCTGGCTCAGGCAGCCAATGAAAACAAGACTCACCGCCACCAGCCAATAGGAGACAAGCATGGGCAGACCCCCTGCTGTCAACACAGATATAAGGAGGACGGACACCGCACCAAGATCAGTCCACCCTCAGCTTCCCAGCCCGAGGATGTCTGGCAGCTCCAGACGAAAGCTCGCTTTAAGAAAGAGAGAGAGAGAGAGAGAGAGAGAGAGAAGAGAAAATCGTTAATGACTTTGATGACTATGGTATCATAGTTTATCTGTAAAATTCAATATATACACCTATTTTGACCCTGTATTTTACCATGACCTCTATAGGCGCTCTACTAGCCTGTTTAAGTAGCACTGAAAAAGCCGCTATTCGCAAAATAGAGAAGAATCTCTACAAGTGTAACGCTGCTGAAGTAGCCATTACTTTTAATAAAGTATATTATTATTATTATTATTATTATTATTAATATTATTATTATTATTATTATTATTATTCAACAATATGTACACGCACACATTAAAAAAAAACTAAAACTATATTTTTGTTGAGCATACTCTCCACATGCTCATATGTGGGGAATAAGTCAGTATAGAGTAACTGAAATTCATTTGGAACTAAGAAAATAAATGCTGACAAACCCAAAAACAATTATATGTCCTCATTTAAAGGCGTTCGCTTAATCTTTGCGGATCCGAAATCATGATACTTTCTCTAATCCTATGTAAAGAGCAGAAAATTTCAACAGGTATTCTGTCTTCAGCCGTCGGCAGCCTCTTCTCGTTTGTGGCACTTGCCACAATAAACGAGCAGTGGCATTATTATCTCTGTAAAGAATAATAAACACAGAACCTCTCTCTCTCTCTCTCTCTCTCTCTCTCTCTCTCTCTGATCCTTGTTGTTTCTATAATTAGTATTAAGTATGAGTATTAATTATGATGACCACTTCATGTTAAGTTAGGAATATAATGATCACAACTTATGCGTGAGGGGAAAATCTTGCTCGCTTCCGATTAAGTTGGAGGTCGCATCACGCTTTGTTTTATTATTCCTAAAGTGACAACATGCAATCTTTCAGCTTCTTAAAGCCCATTCCTACACACACCAAACTCCTAAGGTATGTTGCATGATTCTAATCATTGTTCCTTGAGATGAGGTTGCTAACCCCGCGCCCATGCTTTGAAGATGGCACGCACAGACTTTTGGCATACATTGTCGGTAACCTATCCAGTTAATGAACAGACCCAGTGTTGCTTAGTTTCGCTGATTTTAAAACCAGCCTAACACATGTAAGAACGTGTTATTGATATATCAGACAAGTCTACGTATTATATATTTTCCATATTTGTAATTTCTCTCAGCTAAATTACCTAAATTATGAGTAGAATTTTTGGGTATCATTGTGTTCTTTTTGAATTTTTACTGAAACCTTAAATATTTAATTAGAAAAAAAAAACACTAGTGTCATCTTGCGAATGTGATACTGATATAAAGATGCAAACCGACAGAAACTGGTTTCTGATGTTTTTGGCACCTTTTTGGTCTGATGCTGAGCGCAGGGTCTTTGAAATTATTTAGTATGGTATATTAGCATCATTTATATGTGTATGCATGCATAATTAATGAGGGCCGTGCTGTAATTTCATTTTAATGGGAATAACCATTTTAAATCCTATCTTCATCAAGGTATTAATTGCGCAGATGGAAATCTGTTTTCGTTAAAAGTTAACAAAATTTTTTAAGCGCTGGATTTTTACCCAAGACATATTATCTATATTATATATTATATATATAATATATAGATATATACCAGATCTTTATATATTATGTATTATATATATATTATATATGATATATATATATTATATTATATAGTATATATTATATATATGTATATTATTATATACTATATGTATATATATATATATATATATATATATGTTATATATATATATATATATATATATATATATATATATATATATATATATATATATATCGGCCCTATAGAGGTGCCAGTATTACCAGACACAACTTCCCATCTTCATGATTCTTTACATCAATATCATGTATGTACATTTCGTGAACATGCAAGTAACATTTAATCCCCGCTGAATACGTAATGATCGAGCCATTTCTTAGTGATCTTGTATAGATTAGTTTCTGTATATTTAATCAGATGTCAAAATCTCCGTCATTCTCAATTAACCCAATTACAGATTTTTGAAAGAGCTGCAATTTAATATAAATCGAAACTTTATTGTTAATTTAGGCAAATCCTTTGGGCCAGCCCTGTGAGTGCTAAATAGAATAGCTCAGTGATTTGGTTAAACTACATAATAATAATAATAATAATAATAATAATAATAATAATAATAATAATAATAATAATGATAACCATATATACCTCTGTGGAACATTGATGAAGTGGAGCGGTCAGAGCATAGACGATTCCCTTGGACCCTGTGGAATATGTTTCCTGAAGTAAATTATTCCTCTCTACTTTGAAGTTTCAAGTCCAATTTAACTGAATAAACGAAAATGAGTCTCAGTGACTTTAATGGTTGCTATGCAGTTATACATGGTTGGGTTATAATGAGATTGCGTATTTTTGATGTAGCTGCATCATGTTTTCGTAGGCAGTACTTTGAAGTTGAGACATCTTTGATTTTTTTTAACGAAATTACTCACCCGTTCTTCAATGCTCTCGAATATTCCCTAATTGCTACATACCTTTGATCAGTAGGAAGCCGCTTCGTTATCAGTAATAAGTCGTAATGAAGAGAGTGTCATTAATATTGAGTGTTTATTTAGACGAAGAAACGTCAATTAGGAGGAGGGCCTCGAAGACGCCTGAATCCTTTGGCGACAAAGACTCCCCAGCCCCTTGACAACAGAGGTGTTCAGAAGGATCAGTGCGTATCTCGAATCGAATCAGCTCTCTGGTTGCTCTTTGAACGTCTCAAGGTTTCTTCATACGAGACAGAATCTAGAATACAAACCAAGTCAATGAGGGAGTGACGGCAACAGATCAATCAGCATCGAACTTTGACACTTGAGAAAAGCTTACAAATTGAAGAACTAATATATTTAGCAAATCTGATACACTTGAAGAGGGAACGTGATTCTCCCGAACTGAAGGTATTTATGATTCTGTAATATATTTGTTCTCCAATTTGTTGGTTTAAAAGAGGGATTTTTGGTGTTGTTATAGCATACCTGTTGTGGATGAATACAGTTCATATATGTCCGTTCGTATACTTGAAAATTGTTATGATAACCATTGATCATTTTTTTTTCGATTATCGCAGATCAGTTCCATATTGTGCATAGTACCTCTGTGATGAATGGCTTTGTAGGACTTACTCTTGGCACTAGGAAATGCCCCTAATCAGATGGGCAGCAAGATGTGAGAATTAACCGATGAGTAAATTCCCACGAATCATTAAGGAACGTTCCCGTATAGGTATGTTATGCCGTCAGTGCACCTCACGCGGTGTACTGTAGGCATTACGTAAGGTTCTTTACGGCGTCTCATCGGTCCCTAGCTGCACCCTTTCATTCCTTTTAATGTACCTCCGTTCATATTCACTTTCTTCCATCATACTTTCCACCCTCTCGTAACAATTGTTTCATAGTGCAACTGCGAAGTTTTCCTCCCGTTACACCTTTCTAACGTTTTTACTTTCAATTTCCGTTTCAGCGCTGAATGACCTCTTAGGTCCCAGCGTTTGGTCTTTGGCCTATGTTCCATATTCTATTCCATTAAGGAAAGTACAAAGTTTAAACAGAGAAACGGATGAAAATCGGTGAATGTACAGTTGGTTTCTCTGCTTTTTTTTTAAGCGTAAATTTGCCGGAGAAAGTATTCAAAGCCATTCGAGCGAAGAACGAGAGAGAGAGAGAGAGAGAGAGAGAGAGAGAGAGAGAGAGAGAGATTGTGCGATGTTCAGGATAAATTTGGAATCCACCACAGACGTTGGATCCTTGTGTTAGTTCATTGTCCTTGCAGTTCCCGTGTACTTTCTGGAGGGTATTAATTTCCTAGCAGTCAGGAACTTCCCTTGTTATGAGTTACCTAATTTTCTTGTTACGTTTCTAAAAGGAAATTTCGGTGCATCACGATTCTGGAAGTTACCAGCAGCTTTATTTTTCAAGGTTTCTCTCTGAAGTACCAATGCCGATCGTCACTGGGCTGTCAACTAGAGCGTAACTATTCAATCGCTGCTAGTAGTCTCCTTGTCTACAGGATTACCAAGTCTTCCCACAGTACTTTAGTCTCTTAGTTCTATAGCTATCATGGGAACAGAACTGACTAGATCGTGGTTTGCGGTTTGCCAAGATTGGGTCAAGGATGAAAAAACAAAATATAGGGCTCCAGACCTTTAACTATATTCAAATGTGAGCTGTAGCCTGTTTCATGGTGACTGTGGAAGCTATGGTATGCTCTAAAAGTCTTAATCATAAGGTGTCGGCACTGAGATGTATAGCCGCTTGATCGACAAACCCAGCCATTACGAGTGTGACTCGAGCATAATTTCCCTCGGAAATTTGGATTACTTTGTATAGAAGATCCCAGCTACCGCAGAGGCATTCTGGGTTGGGCGTTTTGGTTTACTATTTATAACAACTTTGAAATTCAAATGTCTGTGCGTGAAAGAAATAATTGTAATCAAGCAAGGAAACAAAGAGGCAGTTTTGCACACACTTTCATGTGTTGGCCAGGAGTGATAAATCTGCAATATAGATAAATATATTATGTATGATATATATACGTATGTGTTTATATACATATATTATTATATATATATATATATATAATATATAATATATGTGTGTGTGTGTGTGTGTGTGTGCGTTTGTGCGTGTGTATGTATGTATGTGTGTATCGAATCTTTTCTCTTTAAGACAATATTATGATTAGAGTTCTGTTATCTTTGTAATGTAGCCGTATACAAGAGTATTAACTTTGTCAAAGTCAGTATTTGTGGGCGTTCGCTGTTGGTATGAAGTAAAGAAAATAGAGAAATTTAATGTTCTTTGGTGTACAGAAAATTGACCTTGACAATTGTGCAGTGACCTTGGTCGAAGCCAAATAATATCCCGGATCCACAAGGCTAAACTTACTCTTCCTCCTCCCCCTCCCCCCCCCCCCTTTTTTTGTTTTTTTTTTTTTTTTTTTTTTTTTTCTTAAGCTGAATTGAACATGGTCAACTTTTGCCAAATCTAACAGACGAGAAATTGTCCTTCCTGCACCTTGACTGTATTTTTGTTTTGCCTTTATTTTTGCATTTACTTTTTATAGTCGGGGGACCGTTTCCTTCGCTATTGGTGGCTGCTTCAGGACTAAATTACAATATTGTTGTTCTTGTCCTTGATTTAGCTGGCTTTATGCCAGCACACGCTCTTGCTCATAGAGCAGCAGGTAACCAGTAAATTACAAGTTGATAAACAGTTTTTAGTACAACATAGGGATTTAACAGCCAAGCCAAAAATGTAAACATGACGTCATTGGAGTGATGAATTTCTATTGGTCGGCTGGTCTCATTCTCTCTCTGGTGCGGAAGCAAAGGCGTCTCTGGTGCTCCATAGGACATCGTTTTTTTTTTCCTAAAAACATCTGAGGTCATAAAGGAATCCCGTTTCAAGAGCAGGCAGCAATTATGAACGTCTGCAAGGAATTCTACTCAGACTTTAAATACTAAGAACTGCAATTATAAGTAATGTCTTATTTCTCCTGTAGAAGTACCAGAAATTGTGATCATGTAATGTGACATTAAATACTTATTTAGAGCAGCACTTATAAAGAATGACATTTTCCTCCTTTGAGAGTACCAGAAATTGGTATTTTGACCTGTTGCAGGAAATCTCAATCAGGAATTCACAGAAAAGTGGGTCTTTTACGTAAACTATGCCTCCTTGATCGTTTTAGTCCTCTTGATATGGAGGATGGCCACCTACAGAAATGTTATATATCGGTGAATTGGTCTAGAAGTTAACCTTCAACTCTTTTGACTTTTGTTTTGTAAGTTTTGGAAATATTTATTCGTGTAATTGTTCTATGAATTATATTTTGAGCGTTGTAGTGATATTCAACCAGCGAGAAGATTTGGGTATAATTCGTGATTGATTATATTTCTCTCATGAAATTTTCTACAAGATTGTCTTAGGATGCATTTTGTATTTAGTTTTCTAGGGTTTTTCGCATTTTTCGTAGATCTCCTCGACTCGTTCCACCTGGAAAAGAAAATTATATTATATTTCCTGGGTGTGACGCAACGCTGTAAATCCCTACCCCCCATATGAGGCTATCCGACCATGGAGGTTCAGTCTCCGTGTAGGTGTCGCGTGGGAAGACAGATAGATCCTAGTACTATCCTAGTGATGTGTAATGCGTTAGGTAAATCTAAAGGTTAAAGAAGGATTAGTGCATGTTTATGTGAGCGTCCTAAGGTTGGGATCACTCGGATCATTTTATTTTTCCATACGGAATAGACAGATGAAAATTTAGAGATAACCTTCGATACTGAAGATCACTTTCGTATCCTGTTTACATAACCGCTCTTATGCAACCTTGCAATTGCTTTTTCAGGCGATGTCTCGAGTAGGGAGATGTCGTAATGAGTAGCTCGGTGTGTCCGTTTCAGGAAAATGATTAAAGTTCGTCTCGTCTGGAAAAGGGCAGATATTGATCCATCTGGAGGCTTTCATAGTTTGCCTTATATGTCCTTAGGAACTCCAGCTCCCATCCCTTGTCTTCTTCACCTGGTTGGTTCCGTCTGCCTTTGTTTTAGGGCCGACTGATTATGGCCATATAATGTACAGCGGCTTTTAGTTAGTTATGTATTTAAATATGATGTGCCAGTTTGCGTAAACTTGTAAGAATTCGTTACTGTCTTCAGATTCGAATAGTTGTCTGTTTTTGAGAGAGAGAGAGAGAGAGAGAGAGAGAGAGAGAGAGAGAGAGTAAAGGACAACTTCGTCGCGTTTTTACCGTTCTGTGTTCGATCCTTATAGAAAGGCTTTTTGATAACGCGAAAAAATTGTTTTTATTCACAAAAAAGTCAAAAGTTTTATGAAGTCTCAAAATCCACAAACAAAAATTATACGCACCGTCGAGAATATGGAAACATTTTTAGTCAGATAGTATGTTATCAAGTATTTCCATTTTACCTTCTCCGAAATAGCCGCTTTTTATGCAAGAAATGAATGGTTAATAAAAGTACGCCCCAGTGGGGAGTAACTGAGCGCTCCCAGGTCCTGGTTGACAGTTTCATGCTGCAGCACATCGAGAGTTTCATACAATATTGTACACTCTGTACTGAAAACTAGATTGTGCCGAAGCATTTTTTACTTGTTTTATTTTTTACTTGTTTTACATGTTATATGTACAAATGGATGACTGCAAATAACTATTAAGTATTGATAGCTTCTGTTAATAATACAGTAATTCGGCGCTTCACAAGCAGGTTGCTTTTGGATTAACGAAAGACAATTTAAAAAAATGTCTTCAGGTTATGAAGGAATATCTGTTATCGTGCACGGTGACGTTGTCATTGCCACTATCATCCTCATCATAATTATCATGTGTAAAGTTTTCCTATTTTGGTTTCAGTACTGCTTTTGTAGTAAGTACAACAACAACCAGAGAACTGATAACTGGGAAACATGGCTCATGTTTCATCGCATATTTTACTTGTATTTGTTATTAAGGGGAAATTGACCTGGGTTCCGTAGTTTTGTGGTTTTTCTTTTATCCCTTTTGTACTAAAATCAATAATTATAGATAAATATTGGGCAGTTGGAAACTTCTTGACCGAGATACGCCTGAAATTATCGTTGTATACTATCAGATTTTTTCAGCAGTATGTGTGTGTGTATTTTATTTATTTATTTTTTTTTTTTTTTTTTTTTTTTGGTGAGGACCGGTATGTAATACCAAATGGTTGTTTGTATGTTGTATGTATGTATATGTACGTATAAATAACAGTAACAAGAGTCGCAACAACAACCTTTCTGCTACCTTATTCTGAAAGAGACTACCGATAGCTCACCATTTCATCTAAAGTGAAGCTTAGACCTTAAAGCACTGACCCAAATCTTATGATGACCCCGATATCCCGCTAAGGTAATAATTATGTCCCAGTTGCCTTAAAAGGGTCATCAGATCTCATAAGACCACCTCCTGGGCCATTAGCGACGGCATCGCTTGCGGTTAAATCAATTAGTAATAATTGTTTCCTGTGCCTGCTGTAATTGAGATCTGTAGGAGCAGGTTTTACGGTTGGGCCACTATATAAACTGGTGGTGACATTTTGCACTGATGCCCTTATCTTCATTTATTTATTTTTTTGTTTATGTGTATGTTTGTGAACTATGTTATCTGTTTCGTCCCTTTTTGGGCAAAGTAACAAATATGGAGTTTTTCTATTTATTTTTTTCTTTTTACGTAGTTATCTGCATCGACAGTGATTTTATCCTTGACTTCTTGTTTCAGCAAAGCATCAACTCTGTCTCTCTCACCATCCAGGATGTATGATGAGAGAGACAGACTAGATACCCAGCAATTGAAAAAATACATATCATTCACTTTGTCCAAAAAACACAGTGTCTATGGACATAAAACGCCTGGCGGTGGGACGATTTTCAAATAGGAGCTGGATCTAGGATTTTCATGTTTTTGCAATATTTATATTACTGCTTTGGCCCCATCAGGCATTGTAGTCTATGGTGCTTTTTACTACAATGTATTTCCATTGTGAATGTAGAGTAGCCCGGAAGAAATCCACTTACGGTTCATACAGCTGCCGGCTTCGGAATGAATGAATATGTAGTATTGCAGCCGTTTTATTTGTGCATTAACTTCCCGATTTCCTCACACTTTGGATGCCCTTCTCATTACAAAGCCTAAGATCCAAATGAAGAACCGAATGAGAAAATTCTGACCCCCGACGACGGGGCTAGATTCGAACCTGCATCGGAAATAGCAAAATGTGGTGATTTATCTATCTGACCGAATTCGAATACTCTATCACTTTAAGTACAATGATCAGTCAAAGTAGGATATCCTATTGATGAGGGTAAGCCCAAATTGCATGTGCTTTTCTTAATTATGACTTCGTAAGACACAATAGGAATACAATATTATGACTTACATAGTTATTAATCCATAATTTTCCATTATGCGCATGTTCTTCCTTATTAAAATCCATGGTGTTCGGAACTGACAGTCTGGTTTGCTTCGTTGCGACAGAAATTCGGGTGATGGCCAAACCTGGGTCTTGATGACCTCTCATTTCTTAATACTTAATTAAGATGTTTTGGTTTGATTTCGGAGTATTTATTTGCTCCAACTTTTATTATCTGTTTAGTTTCCTCAGCATCACATTCTCTGTTAGGAGCAGCCTGTGAGTTTTGTTCTATTTTCTAGTATGTAGGTGTGTATCTCCTGAGGTTTTTTTTTTCCTTACTCATTTCTCCCGAGTCTTGCTCTCTACTCATACTCACGTGTAGGTATGTATGTATATATATATGTATATATATATGTTGTTAGAAGGACAGAATTTCTTTAATACAATCGTCCTGTTTTCTATATCTAGTTACAATGATTAACTTAATACAGTTGATTTTACGACTCTTGTAAATTGATTAAGTCTAATTAACTTTCCAACAAGCTACTTTTTGGTTTTTTTATGCGTTGTTCTGAACATCAACTAGTCTGTCGCTTTGTTTTTTTTATTTAAATAAAAACTGATGTGTTCTGTGATTCTGTTCTGTGTCCCTTGTACAGTAAATTTCCAAAGCGGACATTATCAGAGGGAAACTTGTCGCGATTAGACGTAACTCACGAGGCTGTAAAACCCTCCTAGAAAGTTCTGATGAGGAGGTTTGTATGCAAAGCGTTCGCCTTCTAACGGAATCCTTAGCGATTTGGAGGTTGCCTTGGGAGTGGACTTCGCTCAGTATATCTTGACAATACTTAAACTGATTATCAAGATCTCTCTCTCTCTCTCTCTCTCTCTCTCTCTCTCTCTCTCTCTCTCTCTCTCTCTCTCTCCCTGAACCCTAGCAGTTTGGCGGTATGTACCTTGACAGCTGGACTTTTATCAGTATCTCTCTCTCTCTCTCTCTCTCTCTCTCTCTCTTTAAGCCTGCGACGGGAGGCAGAGGCAGTCAAGCCTCAGTGAATGAGATATCTTCGATTTCTGAAGTGACAAGGATAATTGTAGGTGTCCTTATCATTTTAGTGATGTTGCTTATGCTGATGTGCTTGTGTCCGTGATCGTAGAAAGTCTTATTGGGCAAGAAAATCTAGAATTGGCTTTTTGGGCCGAATATGGGTGCAGAGCCCCTCATGCATGGCTGGATTTTGCAGAAGCTTGAGGTTGACTTAATCCCCTTTTGCAGATTTATGGTTTTGTTGTGGGGCTCGTCCACCTTATTTGCAATTTAATGAATGAATATTTTTCTCTTAGTGCTTAACCCTGACTGCTTGCAGTCAAGATATTATTCTCTGGCGTGTCTGACCATGTCAGGATTTTTGTACCGGTGCTTGTGAAGTGAATCTACGTGGGTTCTGCTTTGGTCTTGTAAAAACAGGCGGAGTCACACGAAAGTCTTGTCCATTATCTTCTTAGCATCTCGTCTGCCAAGTAGGAACAGTTTTGTGGCATCATTCAGTTTATCCATTTTCGTGCTTGTGCCAGTCACCTCAATGGCTGTGTCTTGTCAGTTTTACGACGACATAGTAAAAATCGTCTTTGGTTCGTCGTTGACTCTCAGATCGCAAATTTCAGTAATCCTTTCTGAAAGTTTTTTATCAGTAGATTTTACTTATAGTTATGCAATATATCTTGAATTGGTCATGAAAATAGAGATGATTGGGAACTTTAACAAAAATCTTTTGAGGATACGATGTTTAGAATCGTTTGGAAAGAAAAAGTGTAACTTTTATTATTACAAGAAGCTGTAGACTTTGAAGAGGATTAGAGAGTAGAGTTTCATCATATATATATGTAATATATTCTATATATATATATATATATATATATATATATAATGTATATATTATATATATATAATATGTATATAACGCGCGCGCGCACGCACACATATCGTTTATCTGTATGTATTACGTATGTTTACAAACACATATACGTATATGTATGTATTACGTATATTTACAAACATATATACATAAGAATAAACAAACATATATGGATGTATATGTACCTTACCTGATAAATTATGGATAACACACTAGTGCAGAAAACCTAAACATAAGCCTTTTCGCTTGCCTTCACTATATATTCATTAACAGTGCATCGAATTCCCAGCTGTTGGTGTACCTTACTTCTGTTATCTCCTGTTACCTGAAAATTAGGCCCCTGCTTTCTGTTACCTATTGTACTACCCCTATCCAACACTTTTTAGGTCTTCCTTTCCTACGCCTTCGTAAATCTTTGGATTATAAACTTTTTTCACCAGTTTATCGTCCTCCGCATGACCAGACTATCTCATAACACTTCGATTTAACTTTTCGCCCAAGCTAAACTTCTATGCTAAGCGTTTTACATATCTCCACATTTCTGCAAATTCTGCATTTTAATTCTTCAGTCTCTGCTTTCATCTGCATTCAGCATCCTCAGTTTTCTTCCATAAAGAGGGGTGTTTATGTGTAGGAATACTCATCAGGGTTCATTCATATAGCCTTCCAATTAGTATGCAAATGTTCATAATTAGCGAAACTCTACAAGAGAGTTACGGCCTGAAACTATCGACATCCGCAATTACGAAATGTAAGAAAACGAGGCCCTACTAATTAGTTAGACAAAATAAATGTTTTAATATATTAGAGAATGATTAGAAGGGACAAAAGAATAAGGGAGGATGATATGCAATCACATAGTTGCACAGTTCTCGGTTCACGTTGAATAGAACCGTGGGGCAGTTCCTTTAGCCGCATTGAACCCGTTTCAACCAGCTCTAAATGAGTAGTTAGGCTACCAGCATCTTCTGGGGCCAAGAAAAAAATAGGAGTGAGGCTTGCAGCCTCACCTCCTTAAGACTTAATGAGGACACTTAGTACTGAAGACCATTGTGATGGAGAGAACTTTGATTTTCAAGAGAAAGCAAAGATGTTTAAAACTAATTTATGTAGGTCTCTCATTCCTTCTACTGTACGTCTGTTTATATTATCTTTCATCTACGTTCCACCCTTTCCTAGCAATTGTTTCATAGCGGAAATGCGAGGTTTTCCCCTTGTTACATCTTTAGAACATTCTCTACTCTCAATTTCCCTTTCAGCGCTGAATGACCTCATAGGACCCATCACTTGGCCTTTGGCCTAACTTTTATATTCCATTAATTGTTGTAGGAGCTCGGTGGTTGCATTTTTGAGTCTGCAAAGAATTACTGTTCCGTACTATATAGTAGATTCACATCAACCGTGCATTTGATGTCTAGGCCATTCCCTTACGACGCTCCTCATTGGCTGTTGATAAGCCAGTCACAGGGCTAGAAACTGTCTCTCGAGAGAGTTCACATAAGCAGGATGTATGTTCCACCTCTCCTGAGGGATACGTCTAAAGTATCCCTCAGGAGAGGTGGAACATACTTTCTGCTTGTGTAAACTCTCGAGAGAGACTGAGAGTTTCCAGCCCTGTCATTGGCTTATCAACAGCCAGTCAGGATCGTCGTAAGGGAGCCTAGACATCACATGCACTGTTGATGTGAATCTACTATAGTAAGAAACTCTTAATTTAAACGATGTATGGTTTGATTTTCTTAACTTCCAAGGCGAAACTCTTGACTTTTGTTTTCATCCATATGGTGTGGATAGTTTTGCTTGGGAGTTGCGATGAATAGGTTAAATAGTAAGTTTACTGAACGAAAAAGAAGTATGAGTGCAGATATTCTGATAAGCAATTGTAAATTAATTTTTTTCCTTGAAAATCATATTCACGAAAATCCCCAAAGACAGAATTTTTATACATTTAAATCTACAGTGCGTAATTTATGCAAGTATCGGTGAATAAGAATTCTTATCCATTAAGTCTGCAATCCGTAACATTTAGCTGATTTAAATGAATAAGATATCGTATTTATTTAAATCTGTAATCCGCAACATGTAGATTTAAATGAATGAGAATTCTTATTCATTGAAATCTACAAGATTTCTTATCCTTTTAAATCTACAATCCGTAACATTTTGCAGTTGAAATGAATAAGAATTCGTACCCATTTAAATCTGCAATCCGTCACATGTAAAAAAAATTTCTTAAATGAATAAGAAACCTTATTCATTTAAATCTGCATTTCCTCGTTTTCCAGCGCAAACGGATGTCAACAACAATTGTAGTTACTTCAATGAACTCCTGAGTATGTCATAGCACGAATGGCCTTTGAGTTTGTGAATTCATTAAGAAAGTCAACTTGATTTGTCGGTGAATAGGACTCATTAGGAACGGCATCGCTGTTAGTAAACATTGCTTTTTATTCCTTGACGGTTAAAAAATAAGGTAAAAAAAAACACTGCAATGATATTTCCAGGATCTGAATAAAACCGAGCGGTGCATTTAGCTAGTATTTTTCCTCTTTCCCCAACGTAAATAGCAAACAGCTTGTGTTTACGTTATCAGTGTACGTATTTAAATGCAGCGGCGTAATGGAGAACGACTAATTCGCTCTTTAATTGGACGTTTGACGATGACGAATGATGGAGGGTGGCGGGGAGGGTGAAAAAGAGAGAGAAGTGGGGGGGTGGGGGGAAGGGAGTGAATGCAGTCTAAATTTTGACCAGGGAAATTAGTTTGTTTTTCATGCTCTTTTTTTTTCCCCCATTTTTGCAGCGCAGTGGTCTCGAAGTTTATTACTTGGCTTTTCAAGAATGTTCTCTTTTTATATCTTGAGGTTCAGTACGACCTTGAATTGGCTCGCTTATGGCGTATGTAGTTAGTTACATTGCATACGGTTTTTAAATGGGGCTGCTTTCTTTGCGGGATGTGTATGTATGCGTAAATGTCCGAAGGTTTTCACGCATACATCCTGCCCTGTATTTGGCTGTGTATATGAGTATATATGTATGTGTGTACACACACATACACACACACACATATAAATATATATATATATATATAATATATATATTATATATATATATATATATATATATATATATTATAAACATACACTTAACTAGCTGAATGCCCGATATTACCCAGGCTAAAATGTAGCTGTAAGAGGCCCCGAATTATTCATATTGAGAGCATATCCGGTGCCACACAGCTTGTGAATTCCTTGCTCAAGGTCATCATTCATTTAAGAAATTAAATACGTAGTTTTCCTTTACGTTTGTGGCAGTCCATGGTTAATTTTTTGCAGAAAACGATTAATTGAAAGTGAAACAGTTTCTCTCTTTAATATTTTTTTACATATTTTCTCTGAATTCTTGTGATCTTTTGAAATCCTATGCAAAAATTGCTGAAGGAGCCTTTCAGGAGATTGAAAACCTCTAAAAGCATAGTGGGTTCTCTCTCTCTCTCTCTCTCTCTCTCTCTCTCTCTCTCTCTCTCTCTCTCTCTCGTCTCCTCTCCTCCTCCTCTCCTTCCTCCTCCTCCTCCTCCTCCTCCTGTCTCTCTATGATGTGGGGATCCGTATTCATATGGTAATTATTTATAGCCACCTGAAAACTTTGCTGTCAAACTTCACTAGAAAATAAAGCGAGTAAATTGATGCGCGAGAGATTTTATTAGCTTCCCTATTAAGACTCTCTGCTCCTCATGAATAATTCAGCTCGTTCAAATCCTTTTTGCGAGAAGCATCGGCGACAAATTCCTGAGCTGAATTTGATCTAGCTGCTTTTTTTTTTAGTTTTGGAGGGTTGGGAGGGGTTGGGAGGGGGAGGCTCTGCGAGATCGATCTTTTTTTATGTATGCAAACGACTAAATTGTTTTCTGATTATTTTGAGACCTAATTTATTTATAGTTATATTGTCTTCCTTTAGTAGATGAGAACTATGATTTTAATTCATATATCACTTGGTGATTCGTTTTATTTAATTGGAATGGATATCGGGGAAGAAATAATCAGTAAAAGCAACTTAAATTCTCTCTCTCTCTCTCTCTCTCTCTCTCTCTCTCTCTCTCTCTCTCTCTCTCTCTCTCTCTCTCTCTCTCCAAGGTATTATTATATAGATTTTATTATTAATATTTGCCTCTTACACTTGAACTTACATTACTTCTGAGTTCTTTTTATTCGAGTTTTGTGGGGACATGGAAACTGCTGTGGCCTTTTATCCATGTAGAATAACTGATTGATTTTAGAGGTATTGTCCAAGCCGATGTGTAATAGAGCTTGAACCCCCGTAGACGGGTAGTGCCGTTATTGCACCTCGTGCGGTGCACTGTAGGCATTACTTCAGGTTCTTTGCAATTTTCCAACTTTCCTTCGACCCCTGGCTGCATCCCCTTTCCTTCCTTTTACTGTAACTCCGTTCATATTCCTTCCTCCATCTTACTTTCCACCCTCACTTAACAATTGATTGATGGTGACGCTGCGATTTTTTTCTTCCTGTTACACCTTCAGAACATTTATGCTGTCAGTTTCCCTTCGAGCCCCAAATAACCTCGTAGGTTCCCAGCGCTTGGCCTTTGGCCTAAATTATATATTCTATTCAATTCCAGTCTGTAGAGCTTGGAATCTCACATCTCTGACTTAACAAGGCTCGAAAATCTGTCGGTTCAGATGACTGAAGGTCCAGCGTTTGTATTTATACTGAGTGTTCGACGTAGTCCTTTTTCAGTGGGGTGTAACACGGTTTCTGAGAAAATTACTGTCGAGTAGCCATGCCTTCGCTGGTCGACAGCAATTTCGACCTTCTCTGCTCGACGAACAAGAGCCCATAATGT
Organism: Macrobrachium nipponense; assembly: GCF_015104395.2. Classification (NCBI taxonomy): domain Eukaryota; kingdom Metazoa; phylum Arthropoda; class Malacostraca; order Decapoda; family Palaemonidae; genus Macrobrachium; species Macrobrachium nipponense. The sequence goes on from NC_087212.1 coordinate 42,696,080, forward strand.
CAGAACACCCAAGTAATCTTATAAATAGCTTTCTTGGCGTAACTTGCTCCACTTCGGGCCGGTGTGTGAGAAATGGCACGTGAAGATGTAAGGGTATTTTGATCTTTTAATGTGAAGATATAAGGATGATTTATTCTTTTAATATGCAGATGTAAGGATATTCAATCTTATAATGTGAAGATGTAAGGATATTTTAGCATACGATAAAATCCTTGGGTTTTAATGTAATGGAATTTATAGGCCATAAATTTGTCAGTAGGTTAGGTCTTTAAGTTTGTTATTCAAGTTGAATGGTTAGAAGATAATTTGATTAAACATCCGACTAAAAAAAGAAGGATTTTCTCGCAGGTCATATGATGAGGAAATCAGGATGTGATTCAGTTCTTCGCAAACAAGCAACATTCATTTTTAACACGATCTGTTTTTCATGTTTAGTCTTGAAAAATTTGACAGGCATCTTGTTACCTAAGCGAAGTGTGATGGAAAAACCATCTTGCTGAATTTTCCACTGACGATTTTTGCTTGTGTAACGCGAGTAGGCTTTGTTTTCATTCCCGTAACTCCATTTTCATCGCAAAATACGAAACCGATTTGTGAAATTTTAAGATGAAGTTCGTTTTGGGCCCAAAACCGACACCTAATTTTCCGTGTATGTCAGGATTCATACTTTGTACTTACACGAATTTCCTTGACGATTTCCGCGAAGGTTCTTCTTCATCTATGAAAGAAATGGTTCTTTGTGTGATAGATAATGGAAGGGCAGCTCTAGTCTGGCCAACGCCGGTGAGGATTTTTGTCTTGTGTGTTTATCTTTTTCATAAAATTTTCTCTCTCTCTCTCTCTCTCTCTCTCTCTCTCTCTCTCTCTCTCTCTCTCTCTCTCTCTCTCTCTGCCAGATTACATAAAAGCGAGATATTTCACAGATGTTGCTTGGTGTTATTTCATAGTTGCAATATATCACAAATACTCCTGACCACTATTTTGTAACTGCGATTTTGCACATATGTAGACTCCTGGACGATATTTAATAACTGCCATATATCACATCAACTCCCTGACGTTGTTTCCCAACTGCGGTATTTCATAGGACCGTCTTATTATATATATATATATATATATATATATATATATATATATATATATATATATATATATATATATATATATATATATATATATATATATATATATATATAATGTATGTGTGTGTGTTTTTTGGTAGAGAGAGAGAGAGAGAGAGAGAGAGAGAGAGAGAGAGAGAGAGAGAGAGAGAGAGAGGTCATATTTCAGACTAGTTTATTCATTTATTAAATAAGGATAGATACGACTATAGTAGATTCACATCAACCACGCATTTGCTGTCTAGGCCAGTCCCTTACGACGCTCCTGATTGGCTGTTGATAAGCCATTCACAGGGTTGGAAACTCTCAGTCTCTCTCTCGAGAGTTCACATGGGTAGGATCTATGTTCCACCTCTCCTGAGGGCTACGTCTTTCAAAAGTATCCCTCAGGAGAGGTGGAACATATATCCTGCCTATGTGAACTCTCGAGAGAAACTGCGAGTTTCCACCCCTGTGATTGGCTTATCAACGGCCAATCAGGAGCGTCGTAAGGGACTGACTTAGACATCAATTGCACGGTGATGTGAATCTACTAGTATTCAGGAGGGAAGATATTTAATATGATCATGTTTTATTAATGTGAGCCAGATTGTTTGTTGACATATGATATTCGTTGTAAAACGATTCTATGGGAATAGAAAAGTTCTCAACGTTTATTTTATGCTAATAGCAATAGCCGGTTTCTTTTTTATCTCAAGTTTGAACTCGGAAATCCCTCTCCTGGTCTCCTATTCAGATCCTAACTTTATGATGTTCGATCTCTTATTTTGATAATCTTTGGTATATAATCGCCTTATCATCCGTCTTTTCTTATTGGTAATTAGTGGACTTGATCGTTCTTTTGACTGTTATTTTTTTCGCTGTGCGAAATTTTGCTGCTCCTTGTCATGAAACTTATCTAAATGCTTTTATTTTTCATTTTCCTCTTTAAACTTGATTTCAGTTGACGTAACAGATTATATGTGTTTTGGTGGATGGCCTTTTTGTGTGAACCTTATGGAGCAGTTAGATTTTAATTTAACTCTGGCAAAATTAATTAAGTTAGTACCATTTTATTTCCTGGTTGTTTGAGAAAAAAAAAAACTTTTATTAGCTAAGTCTAAAAAAAACGAAACGTATAACGAATAGTTTATTAAAAGTATCCATTTTCATCGAAGGATCCTGCTTGTATAACTTTACATGAAGCTTAACAGGGATGGAAAAATTTCCAGTTCCTCCAGTTGTTGTTGCATAATCATTTCTTCGGTCCGGATGAAATAATTTTGTATACTACATATTTTCCTTATTGACCACAGGTCTGAATTTCAACCACTAAAGCACTGTGCATTTATAAACTTGCTGACATCATGGTATAGGAGTCTTCATTTATTGATACTAATATTACAGCTATAGGACTTCAGTCAGTAAATTGTGTTCATTAATAGTTCGGAGAGTGACCATTCCAGCAATTACACGGAGCTCGGTTTTCCCATTACTCTGTCACCCGGTGGTATGCTAGAGCCATCTTCCTGGCACTCTGTCTTCTAGCCGTGCATATCGTTAACCGCAGTCTCTAGATCTATAGCTTGGTGTAATCCAGAATGCTTAGTCTGTCAATAAAAAATACACACACTATACAATGGGGCTTATTGTGTGCCAGCACGTCTTCATTCCTATTTTCATTGTTTGGAATGAAAGTGTACAGTCATGCTAAAAGGTTTCAGACACTGTTCATTACTTTTATTGTAAGACTGCGCTATGTTCACAGCATATAAGTGAGTGTCAGCGGACTTTTGAACGTGACTGTACATTCACTAATAATGGTATTGGAACTCAGTTTACCGGACTGACAGTAGAATTTGTGTGTGTGTGTGTGTGTATCTGGTGCAGCTATCAGCTTAAAGGTTTTATCTGCGTCAAGGAGCCTGTTGGCCCCGCATTGTACCCTATGTTTTGTCTGTTATAATTATTCCCTATTTGCTCACTTGTTTTGGTGTACTGGTAATGAGATACTGCCTGCTAAATGGCGTGTAACGATTTTTGCCATGTTGTTTAAGATTCATTCTAGTTTTATTACGAGGATAAGCTTCTTTGGCTCTTCACTTTTCCTGCTTTTTGCTTGTAAATAAAGGACTAGTAAAGTAACTAACAAATGAAGAAATGTTAGACTTAGCTCCCAGGTTTTGAGGCTAAATTTAACTGCGACGGACGAGAAGCTTGTTGAAGATTTGTCAAAATTGATTCATCATAGCGTAAAGGCAACTTCAGTACTATGTTTGTACTTCAGCAGTACATAAACACAGTTATTCTGGCAAATATCGCAAACTGATGAACTCAAATAGAATAGAATTATGCGTGTTTTTATTCCTGTAACCCCCCCCCCCCCCCCCCCCCCCTCTCTCTCTCTCTCTCTCTCTCTCTCTCTCTCTCTCTCTCTCTCTCTCTCTCTCTCTCTCGGCTGCTAATCAAATAACCAAATAGCAATGAATGGTCTGGTTATAGCGGTGCTTGAATTAAAAGCCGGAATCGTGTAATCCTAATTTCTCTTTACGTTGACCCATTAAATTACGTGCTCTTGGCAACTTGTTATGTTCAGTACAAGGGACTCTTCTTAAGAAAATAACGTTTCTTTCAGCAAGTACTGTAGCTGGTAAATGCAATTCAACTTCTTTCACGATTCATGCAGTGACCTGTTGGCATTTCAATGAAACAGAAGTCACCTCACGCGGTGCTCTGTAAACATTAATTAATGTTTTTTTGTAGCATCCCTTCTGCCACCTAGCTGTAACCCCTTTCATTGATTCATTTTACCGTACCTCCGTTCAACAGCTGGGTAGTCTCCCAGTTTAATTTTTAGCAGTGAATGACGTCGCAGGTCCCAGCGCTTGGCGTTTGCCTAAAAATTTTATGTCATTCCGTTCCACAGAACCCGAAGTAGTTATAGATCCATTTCGCATATTAACACTGAACACATTTTACATAGGTAACAAATACTGCTACGCTCCTAAACAGCCTTCGTGATAGCCACTTCTTAACTTACATTAATGCAACTTCACGATGACGCTGTTTTGTGACAATACTTCAGTTCAATCCCACTCATTTCATATCACAACCAATTTACGATGGAATCATTCAAATTGGGGAAGAAGCTGTCAGTCAAACATCGCGAGGGAAAGAGAGCGCCCCCTGCCCCCCACCCCCCCCCCCTCTCTCTCTCTCTCTCTCTCTCTCTCTCTCTCTCTCTCTCTCTTAGACTTAGCAGTTACTTCTCGCATGATTACCTTACTGCTATTTACCCAAATATTAACCTACTAATCTACTTCTTTTCCCAGTAGTATGACGTAGAAGACCGTTATGGAGTAATGGCAAGGGACATCCTTTTGCCTGGGCATTAAGTGCTACTGACGAACCTTGATGTGCCCTAACGAGGGGGCACGATAAAGAGAGGCTACCGAATAAGAAACTCACTTGGAGAGAGAGAGAGAGAGAGAGAGAGAGAGAGAGTGAGAGAGAGAGAGAGAGAGAGAGAGAGGTGTAATTTTCCATTATTATTTTAATAGTTTCGTGTGTGTGTATGTGTGTTTTTTTAAAGAAAACTTGGATATATACAATATATATATTTATATACATATATGTATACATGTATATTTTTATATATTATATATATTATATATATGCATGTATATATGTAGTATATAATCTTGACTAACAAATATCCATCTCTCCATTCAGTCAAAAATGTGTAACCATAGTTAAGCAGGAGAGGATAAGATGGGTAATCATCATCTCTCTCTCTCTCTCTCTCTTGTATTCAGTAATAGGTTCTGGTTAATGTGCATTTTACTCTTTTTTTTTGGGGGGGAGGGGGGGGAGGTGGCGGTTGTTTAGTGAAACAAAATATCTTGCATAAGAAGTAAAGTGAAAGGTAATCTTCTTTCGTTGTTCAATTTCTTGACGATTAAGGTTAACCAGAAGGTCAGCTGTCTCCTGAGTCACTCATTCTAAAGGGGGGAAAAGGTATATGGTTGTATGTATATATATATATATATATATATATATATATATATTATATATATATATATATATATATATATATATACATACATACATATATGTGTGTGTGTGTGTGTTTAATATGTGCCAGTTGACATTTTCAGAGTGACAGAGGGAGAGATAGTTCTAATGAGCCTTATTTTACAAATAACTACAGGTAAAACCGGTTTCCATAAGAGATCTCATTGACTGGCGTCATTATTTTCGGAATCTGTTTGTTCAGTTTCTTGTATTTTCCGGTTTATTTTTTTTCTTCCGAAAACTCCCGTCGATGTGGTGTTATATATTTATTATGAATGCCTTGTATATGATGGTAGTGATGATGATTGAACGATATTTCAGAAACGACACTTGTCTGATACACGGAGTCACTGGTCAAGAATCTTGTTGTTACTTTGTAGTTTGGTATCGTTTTGTTGTTATTGTCGTTGCTGGTTTATTAACCTGGCCTTTTACATTGTGTGTGTATGCGTGTTTCTTTTTTTTCGGAGATGCCTATAATAGGAGCTTCCGGTTCGATGGTTTCAAATCCCTCTTGAGAGTCCAATGGGTAAAATGTACTTTCTTATTTTCTAATTATAAGGTTTTTCTTTAGAAAGTAGGAGAAAAGTCATGTAAAACTTTATGTAAATATTCAAAACTTTTTTTATACTACTATTTCTATAAAACTCTGCTACTATTACTACAATCACGAGTAAAATGAAAATATTAAATGTACTCTCTCTCTCTCTCTCTTTCTCTCTCTCTCTCTCTCTCTCCACACCCATGTATATATACTATATATGTGTGTGTGTGTTTGTCTGTATATAATGTCAGATAATTCTTCTCAGCTATAGGACTAACAAACCCGTACTTTTCGATTACATTTCCGTCCAGGCTGTCTCTCGTAAAAGAACTCAAGTATTGTAGCGCAGTTCTGAAGGCTCCTATATGTTTTACATGACATTGGCACGAGGTGCAGGTGTCCTCAGGTGTCTTGTTAAACAGCTGTGATGAATTGGATCTCATTGACATTCAGGATGTGACTTGTACGTCACTCATCTTGGGTAACCATTTTGTTGTGTCAAAGTGGTCTGTCATTGTTTATTGTAACAGTCAGCGGGTGATGGTACACCATTCGTTTATTTTTTCGTCGGTATTTCCAAGTTGATTTACTTAATTCACAAATAGTTTCATATCCCCGTAGCGGGGTACTGGCGTCAGTGCCCCTCTTGCGGTGCACTGTAGGTATTACTAAAGGTTCTTTTCAGCGTTCCTCCCTTCGGACCCTAGATTAAATTCTTTCATTCCTTTACTGTACCTCCGTTCATATTTTTCTCCATCTTACTTTCCACCCTCTCCTAACAATTGATTCATAGTGCCACCGCGATGTTTCCCTCCTGTTGCACCTTTCAAACCTTTTTATTGTCAATTTCCGTTTCAGCGCTGAATGACCTCATAGGTGCCAGCGATTGGCCTTTTGCCTAAATTCTGAATTCTATCCATCTATCTGTCTTGCTTCTTGTGTATTTTCTTAATACAGAATAGATTAAGATTTTGTAACTATCTCAAGGGATTAGCGCTCTTAGTCTGGCTGGGCGATATTTCTCTCTCTCTCTCTCTCTCTCTCTCTCTCTCTCTCTCTCTCTCTCTCTCTCTCTCTCTCTCTCTCTGGCGTATCACTGGATCTTCTTCGAGGGTTCTTTTGTTAATTATGGATTTTTTTCTTTTGATGCCTAAAGGTCTTTTTATCTATTTAAAGTGAACGTTTTCTATTTTATAGGAGAGGTATAATCTACGAATTTAATTAATAAGCAAATTTCTCATTAATAATTCCAGAGCACACCAGCGGTTCTTAGTTTTTTGTTTAGATTGATAATGGCGTTTCTTTTACGTCACCGAAAAATTCCACTCTGTAAAATTTAGAATATTGTTAGGGGACCAACAAATCTTAATCTTGTATTTTTAGGCTGATTTATTTTATTTTTAATTCTTCTACCTCTGAGTCAGTTTTTCCGAAGTATATCGAAATGTTAACTTACCAAAACTCATAACATTTAACATGCTGATAAAATCTCAAAGCTCGATGTGCTCTGACCACTTGTATTTGGCCTTCCTAGTGGATTTTATGCCGGAAGCTCAAACGGCCATCATTTGGAAGCTCTTGAAACAATTGAATTTGACACTTATCCTTTCATATGGAAACCATACTCTTTGGAAGCTTGAATTTCAACTCATTGGCCCCTGTATGTTTGTTCCTTATGCAAGGGGTTTTATCTTAATAATAATAATGTACTAATAATAATGAAATAATAATAATCTAAAAATAATAATTAATGGCTATAATAATACTGGGTATTGCCAGTGGAAATCGTACCCATAATCATAGGAGCACTAGGCACGATCCCAAGATCCCTGAAAAGGAATCTAGAAAAACTAGACGCTGAAGTAGCTCCAGGACTCATGCAGAAGAGTGTGATCCTAGGAACGGCGCACATAGTAAGAAAAGTGATGGACTCCTAAGGAGGCAGGATGCAACCCGGAACCCCACACTATAAATACCACCCAGCCGAATTGGAGGACTGTGATAGAGCAAAAAAAAAATGATGATAATAATAATAATAATAATAATAATAATAATAATAATAATAATAATAATAATTATTATTATTATTATTATTATTATTATTATTATTATTATTATTATTATTATTAGAAAAAAGGTCATCTCAGGTTTCAGCGATGCCCAAATGTTTAAGGCCACTGTGGACTCAAGGGCTTAAAGCACTTGACCTATTTCTAGCACTTAAGACCAGAAGATGACTGATTCGCCCTGTGCGGTTAATCCCATTGCCAAACGACTCAATTATCATTTTATTTTTATTTTGGTATATAGTGGTTACGAAGGGTATAATCTGGGTATTATATATCTTTTTCCCCATTTGACCGTCATTCTATATTTGCATGTAACCATGAGCTGAAATAAACGTAATCATTATTGGTATCGATAGTATACTAAACAATATATAAAGCTTCTAATAATGTGCCCTTGTGCGTGTGTGCGTGCGTGTCTATGCCTGTGTGTGTGGGTGTGTGTGTGGGTGGGTGGGTGTGTGTGTAAGAGAGAGAGAGAGAGAGAGAGAGAGAGAGAGAGAGAGAGAGAGAGAGGGCAACTTATAATGTCTAAAAATGTGTGAGAGAAAGGACTAATGAGCTGTTTGTGTATTTGTGAGAGAGAGAGAGAGAGAGAGAGAGATATCAAATATAACTAATGACCAAAGACCAGCCTTGGTGTCAACGGGCCCTATAATGGCCTCCTGCTTTATCTTTGTGGCGGAACCCCGAATCTGTTGGCTTTGGCATATCATGGTATCCCAGGACACCCTTCTCTCTCTCTCTCTCTCTCTCCCTCCTTCTTCTGCCACGCCCGCAGGCTTAATTAAGCGTAGACCTGACGTATTTGAGCCGGCGAGTCTTTACAAACGTCCGTAGGAATGTGCGTCTGATCGACGGCGTTCTGAATCTTCATTTTGTTGTGAATGCCCTTTGAATATTTAAAGCGCCATTTATTTCTTTGATATGTAATTTAAATTTACACACACACACACACACACACACACACACATATAAATAAATAAATATATATATATATATATATATATATATATATTTATTTATTATTATATATATGTATATTATATGTATGTTTGTGTGCGTGTTTGTAACAAAGACCATTCAAGTCTAAGCTCATTTTACTTCCGAGTTCTTAAAATACTACAACTTAAATGCAATGCTTCTCCCTTTATATATATATATATATATATATATATATATATATATATATATATATATATATATATATATATATATATATATATATACATATATATATATATATATATATATATATATATATATATATATATATATATATATATATATATATATTATGAAACAAACAAAGTAATTCAATTAAAAATCTTCTAGCAACACGTTGCAATTCAAAAGCCGGACTCAGAACGCAAAAGTGACTTCAAGAGAACTTAGAAAAGAAAACATGTAAATCTAAACAGGTTTGTGTATCTGCGCAGGTGAAGCTGCGCATCCCACAGCTGCTTCTCCCTATATAGTCTTAAGCAGCTTAATTGGGAACAGATGAGGTCGACCGTTTGCACAATCGTTATTCGATTTAAGATAAAGACATTACGATTGTCTTTTTGTCTTTTTTTCTGTTTTCTTTTTCTGTTTTCTTACGTGGGTTCCGAACTGGCCTTTATCTGGATTATCTCATTTTTGCTGACTCACGCACTTCTGATCCAATCATTTTCTTCTTTGCAAATGGTAAAGATTACAGCGGAGTAAGGGAATGAATTGTTTTACTTTTGTTAACAGAGGAGTCTTTGCGAATTGTTGCTTTTTTTGTAACAGATGAAAGTATATTAAGTAATAGTACGGTTATATATGTCTTTTTTGCGAATTATAAAGTTTATAGCTAAGTAAGCGCATGAATGGTTTTAATTTTGTTAGCAGGGAAAATCTATACTAAAGGTGAATATAGTAGTTATTTCTTCTTTTAAGAATTGTTGAGTTTGTAGCGGAGTAAGCAAACGAATTGTTTTCCTTTTGTTTACAGAGAGAAAACTATATCAAGGGTAAAAGTTCGCTTATTAGTTTTTAAGAACTGTAATGAAACGGAGTAAGCAAATGAATTGTGTTGTTTTTTTTTACAGGGGAAACTGTATTAAGGGTGAAAGTAGACTTATTTCTTCTTTAAAACTGTAAAGTCTTTAGCTGAGTAAACCAATGAATTACTTGCGGTATAACAGGGAAAAAATCTATTGAGGTTGAAAGTACAGCTTGGGGTAAAGGATCATACGTATTGGACTGATAATTCCCTAAAGAATTTAACGTAACCACATCATGTTTGGTATCTTTTACGACATGACTTGTGCAATTTCGTTACCCAAATAAAAGAAAACGTTAAACATTGATAGTAAAGTAGTTGATCTTTATATTATAATTATTCCCTTTCATTTGCGATTAGAATTAAGGGATGAGTCAAATATTCCACTATAGAAGCTGCTACGCTGGGGTATTTTGAAGTTTAATGTACTGAAATGGTTATAGTTTCTTTCCTTGAATATACCACAATATGCTTGGAAGAAAACAGTCAAAAGAACGTTTCTGTAGAGAGGGGCTTAACTTATTGGTTTTTGTATATTATATAACACCGCGTCTTCAGTTTGCAGAATAATTGTTCTAGTTTATTTCTGTATTTTATGCATGCTTGTATGTATGTATGTATGTATGTAGATATATATATATATAATATATATATATATATATATATATATATATATATATATATATATATATATATATAGCCAAGGCCACAGGAAAAATAAAAGGAGTACCGACCACTTTCGTGTATTTAACACTTTTTCTAGGTACATTTCGAAAACGTGTGAAATTACACGAAAGCGCTCTGTACTCCTCTTTTTATTTTTTCCTGTGACCTTGGCTAAATATATTATATATATATATATATATATATATATATATATATATATATATATATATATAATATATGTATGTGTATCTACGTGCACGTACACACAGACATATATATATATATATATATATATATATATATATAATATATATATATATATAATATATATATATAATATAACTTGGTCAAGAAAGAATCTCCTTCAAACGAATGTTTACTCTGGTCTCCGTTGCGCAAAACTAGACCAAGCAGTGTGCTAGTCCAGTGAGGGGAACCCTCTCGTATATGTAACGAAAATCATAGTGCGCGCCCATAGCGTAGGGCAACATTCCATCTCTCTCTCTCTCTCTCTCTTCTCTCTCTCCTCTCTCTCTCTCTCTCGCTGTGGTACTGCGTACTAACTATGGAAAGTGGCTGAAATAAAACGTGACAAATTTAGTAGTCGGGATGTTTTTAAAGGAAAGAAAGTCTTTGATTTTATTTTTTATTTTATTCATTGTTAGTTAGTTGCTCTATATGTTTGTATGTGTAAATTCTTCTATTACACTTATATGCCAGTTACAAGTGTTACAAATATGAAATTATATATATGCATGCATTAAGATTATATATATATATATATATATATATATATATATATATATATATATATATATTTACACTATATCCTTTGGATAATTCTCTTCCGTGTCGTGTGTTTATGATGACGTGACTGGTCATATCATGATGAAAGAACCCACCCGTTGAAATGTCTATCACCTACGGAGGGAAGTCCCTAGAAGAGAATAGTATTATTATTATTATTATTATTATTATTATTATTAAAAGAAAAACCTGGCTTTATCTAAACGATGTTCGTATGGTCGTTTTCTGTATTTTGTTAGGGTTTCGTCGCGTGATGAGCAGAAGACGAAGTGATATGGACCCTATTTCCCCTTGCTCAATAATAGTATTTGAGTCAGTCTTTTGAAACTTGTTTGCAATGATGCAATAAAGATTTGGTAACGATATCATAAAAAGCTGGAAGTTCAGTTCATATAGTTTTATTAAACGAAAAATGACGTCTAGGCTATCTTAATTCGCTTGAGAAATCATCGTGATGTGTCTTTGTTGGTTTGTTTATTTATTTATTTTATTTTGTGTAGCGGACTTTATGCCAATTAGCCTACTACCGCCTAGATTCAGCCAGCCTTGTGCTGCCACGGGTTCTTGCTCTTCAGCAGCCCGTAAATATACCAATTAGCCGATATCGATGCTAGGAGTGTACTTGATCTTGTCCGTTCTCCAGTGTCGCGTCCGTAACGGTAATGGGCGTCTTCAATATTGTACAGATGTTAAAACAATTGAACACGCCTTCAGTATTTTACAAATATGAATATTGAATCCGCAACCATGATCATATACATTTCAATGACCACTTTGGGCTTGCTCCATGTGAATAGGGTTTATATATCTTCTGAATACCATAATGGTAATGATAATAATAATAATACAGCGGCTGTCTAAAGTTCATTTATTTCTCAGTGAATAAATGAACTTCGGACAAATCATATTCTAGAGATTGAGAAACAACAACAACAACAACAACAACAACAACAACAACAACAACAACAACAACAACAATAATAATAATAATAATAATAATAATAATAATAATAATAATAATAATAATATTTGAGGAAAAGAGGAAACCGTGGCTATCAGAATGAGCGTTTGATTAAAGTAAGTATTGCACCTCTGATCAAAATTAAGGACTTTTTTCCTTTTTATACTATTGCTGCATAAAGCTTTACTGGTCTGTACTTTATTTTTGGGTTTATTGAAGTGATACCAATTTTATAGAAAAAAAAATAGTCGACGACTACTGAACTATTTCCATCCTTGTAAACCTACTTTGAAAATCCTTCTGCGCCCAGCCCCGCTGTGACGTCTTCGCTCATTTACGTTTAGGCTGAACTGGTTTTTGTCGCCTTCGTTGGACCGGCTTGATAATCTCGCTCGAGCTTTTATCGAGTGCAAATAGATAATTATCCATCATCTCGGAGAAGTCTTGCAGTGAGCTGTCGCTCTTGATACCCTGGCAATCGGTGGCTGACATTAATGCCATTGAAACCAGACTTTTTTGTTAAGCTTTTTCCACAATGGGATTTTTTCATTATTTAATGCCATTAAAACCAAGCTTTTTTTATTATTATTATCTTTTACTTTTAAGTATATCCTCAGTAGGTTTTTTTTTTTCATTCTGTCGTCTTATTGTCAGTTATTTATTAAGAAAATATGGTCTTCCGGTTCACTGTTTTGCTTTTAATGACTGACTGTCAAACGTATTTCATGCTCTCAGTGTAATTGGGATATTACTTTCCTATATGGCTAGTCTCTCTCTCTCTCTCTCTCTCTCTCTCTCTCTTTCCTCTTCTCTCTGTGGTGTCTCTCTGTCTCCCCTCTCTCTCAGTGGTGTAGAATTTCAAACCCCTAGGCCCCTAGGCATTTAAATCATCCTCTCTCCTCTTCTCTCTCCTCTCATCTTCTCTCTCTCTCTCTCTCTCTCTCAGTGGTGTATAAATGTCACCCCTAGACTAGTATTTAAATCACCTCTCTCTCTCTCTCTCTCTCTCTCTCTCTCTCTCTCTCTCTCTAAGTGTTATATGAACATCACCTCTAGCGTAGCATTGGAATCACCTCTCCCTCTCTCTCCAACTATGTTATCTTAATATCACCTCTACACGAGACTTTTATTTTAAGCACCTCGGCCTAACGCTGCTAAGGTAAATTCCCCTCCTGTTTCTTTGTTTGGAACGATTTCAGTTTTCATGACTTCGTCCTGTCTAGTTTATGAGTTTTCTATTTTTGCCAGTTCTTAAATATTTTTAGAAACGATCATTTTTCTTGTTTTTATTTCATGTTTTGCTTCTGGACATGGACGTCAAAACGTTATTTCAGAAATAATAAATATAGGCTATTTGGGTATATGCTCTCTCTCTTATGCAATTGCTATTAATGTCAGTTGCATAGTTCGCAGGAATAAGGAAAAAGTATTCTAGTATCTTGAATCATTTTCCTTATTCCTGAGAAGCTTGCCAGAAGAGAAAAAGTCTTGATTGACTCAAAGTCTTGATAAGAAGATAATATCTGTGAACAATGACATTAACTTCTTTAGAAATTGCTCTTCTTTATCTTCTAGCAAGTAACTCATTGGGGCAACATTTGGAGACCAGATTTCAGTTCAAGCACAGACCAACTCATTCAAGCGAGGATATACTTCATACATGTATAAATCCAAGAGGACAGTGAATGCTTTATGGTGAAAAAATTAATTGGAAAACAGTGCTTGCTAGAAATTTTTAAAGATGTCACAGGCACCTCCGCTCCCCCAAATAACCGTAAAAATCAGTTACCGATGTCATTAGAAGCTACCCTCTGAACTTGTAATGTATTAAAAAAAATTATAGTTGTTTGTGTCACGTTATGGAATGTCGTCACATCTTAATGATCGTCTTAAAATCGGTCTCCGAGCGCTTTGTGATTAGGCCCTTCGTTAATGACCTTTCCTAGGAGAAGAAGACTGGCATGTTTTTACAGGTACTGGGACACATTTTGAATAGGCTCTATAATGGCTGTTGTTTAGTCCCTCATTATTTTCTGGTGCATATTTTTAGGTCGTCAGATTATAGAATTCATATCATTTTTGTCAGATTTGAGAAGATTTTAAGTTATTGTTGTCAGATTTTAGAATTTTTGTTATGTTATTATTGTCAGGTTTGAGAAGATTTTGTTATTATTGTCAGAGTTGAGAAGATTTTATGTTATTGTTATCTGATTTTCGAAGATTTTATTGTGGTGTTTTCAGATTTTAGAAGATTTCACGTCACTGTTGTCAGATTTGAGAAGGTTTCAAGTTATTGTTGTCAGATTTGAGAATGTTTTATGTTATTATTGTCAAGTTTGAGAAGATTTTATGTTATTTTTGCCAGATTTTAGAAGATTTTATTTCACTGTTCAAAGATGTTATTGTTGTCCGATTTTAGAAGATTTATGTTAATGTTGTCAGATTTTAGAAGATTTTATGGTAATGTTATATTCTAAAATCTGACATTAACATAAATCTTCTAAAATCGGACAACAATAACATCTTTGAACAGTGAAATAAAATCTTCTAAAATCTGGCAACAATAACATAAAATCTTCTCAGACTTGACAATAATAACATAAAACATTCTCAAATCTGACAACAATTTAGAAGATTTTGTTATTGTTGTTAGATTTTAGAAGATTTATATTATTGTCAGATTTTAGAAGAATTTGCTATTGTTGTCAAATTCTAGAAGATTTTGTTATTGTTGTCAGATTTTAGAAGATTTTATGTTATTACCGTGCTGCTTTTGTTCCTCAGGAACACCGAATACATAAAAAATTGGTCGTGTTGGTGTTTTTTCCAAATGGAAATGTTTCCGTATTTTCGGACAGAAGTATGGAAACATTCATCATGCTTAAGGTCGATGTTGTTGTTTTAGAAGTGACCCTGATTTGGGAAGGTTTCGCTGTTTGTAAGCGCATCCGCCATGCACGAGCCAATAAAAACTTCACCACTTTATTGGAATTCCCGGATGTTCTCTTAATCTTCTTACATTTCACCGCCCTATAATTTCAGTCCAGCAGTGGCTACCTCATCAAGATTCCAATTGGTAAATATACGAGTTTTATTAATCTTATATGCAACATCAGGAACTTAAAACAGCTGTTTATTCATGTGCAAGTAAGTCCTTTAGCTGGTAAATACCACTCCTTCTGTTGTTGGAAGAAAATGATAAAAATATCCGGTGTTCCCAACTGAAGTCATTGACCGGGTTTAGGACCTGGTGTGCAGTTAGGTTGGGATGAACTTGTGAGGTTTAGCTGATGACGTACAGACTAGGTTAGGAGAGGTAAGGTTAATTTGTATCTATAATTTACGATGACTTCAGGTTAGGTTAGGTAGGACCCGGAGTCCTAGGTTAGGCTAGGTTAACAAAATTAAGGTGAGGGTGTAACTGACCTTGTAAAACATTTTTTATTTATTATTTATTTTTCAGTTAATACTGATCATAGACATGCCAAAATTTTACACATTTTAGGTCTCCCCGTTTATGTAATTTACTCATTTTGGTTTATTGAACGTGGATAATATACTTCAGGAATCTGCAGAAGAGATAGAGCTTTTGAAATGTAATACTATACTCTAAACATTTACACAAGGAGGGTATTTTGTCTCCAGGGAACACATAATAATAATTATGATAATAATGTACTAAATTACTTTCGACTTGGTTGACAAAAAAGCAACAATTTAAACCCTCTGTAATGGTGTAGACACGCGTACATATGTGGAGATAGCAACGAGAGAGAGAGAGAGAGAGAGAGAGAGAGAGAGAGAGAGAGAGAGAGAGAGAGGTTGATTATTAACAATAAATAACTCCTGTCGTCTGAGAACTGATTTATATGGCAAGTGTCATACCATATAAGTAAGCCAGTGGCGCTCCCTTACTTCTGCCTGAGGTAAATGCCGTGGATTTCTTATTCAATATTCATTCCACGCTTTGTAGCATGAGTAAACAAAAGAAAAGAGGAAAAAGATGGAAGGACGTTTGACCGTGCTCAGTGACTCCGAACTGAAGCTTGCGTGCTTGCGTGCGGATCGTGATTTTACTGACTTAAGATTTGTTCGTATCGTATATTTAGTTTTTTTTTTCTGGTAATAATTTCTTTTCTTTCCTTCCTTTTCATTGCGTCATTTCTTTCAAGGGTTATAATTACATGAAATTAATTTGTATCATTTTGGTAAATGACGCGTCTTGTTGTTATATTATTTTCAATCTGTCACGAGCAATCATCGTTCTAAAGCATAATCTTTAAGTTAGGTTAAAACTAGAAGATATTTAGAAAACTTTTCTCTTGTTTTCAAGAACATGGCTGACCTTAATTACCCATCATAGGACCTTGACAAACAAATTGAACAGTCTGGTCGAGGAGTCTTCCCATCGCCCCCTTTGTGTGTGTATATGTGAATGTGTGTGTGTGTGTGTGTGGTGTGGGAGTTGGGGGGGGGGGGGGGGGGGGGAGTAGTCACTTTCAGTTTTGCCTTGGTGTCAATATCAGTCAAAGTTTCGCCAATCACTTCCCGTAATGCTTGAAAATCTTCTCATTACAGTTGGCCAAGTGAGAAACTTCGATAGCTGGAGTCAATTGCATCAAGTGACCTTGGTTTAAGTGGTTTGTATTTCACATACTTTTACCCCTTTTTTTACTTCCATCATTTTGAAACGTATATTACTGAAGTTTACGTAATTTGACAAAGTATCCACAGTAGATGAACTGCAAAACTTTCTTACCAATGTCAATGCTACAGAAAAGAACCCTTTATAGATTTGATTTAAATATGGAATTGAGGCTGTCGAGCCAAGCTGTTTGGAAGCTGTCGTCCATTCAGTGCATAAGGCGGTGAAGAGAGGGTGTTTGAGTTGTTCGACAGCAACGTAGAGATACAGAAAATAAATGAGATAAAGAACAAAAGACTCTGGAGGCGGAACTGGGAGAAAACACCACATTTGCTTTAGGAAGACTTAGTTAGAGAGGTTGGACAGAAAGATTTGAGAAAAAAAGCGGGAAAGATAGTTGAGTAATAATCTAAAAGGTGGGTGCAGCTAGGGATTGAAGGGACGTTGCAAACACCTCTAGAGTAATGCCTACAGTGTAGCAGGTGAGGTGTGCTGATGACATGACTCCCCTATGGGGAACCCCTGTGTGGGAGAGATTTTAAATTCGGATTTGGCCTCATGAGCAGCCCAAAATGGTTGCGTCACATAGTGGAACAAGCCCTGACATCAATACTGAGCTTTAACTTTGAAGTCAGTAGAGTTCAAGCTAAACAAATATATATATATATATATATATATATATATATATATATATATATATATATATATATATATATATATATATATATATGTTCAGCCCCTACCCGCACCCACCTTTTAGATTTTTGCTCAACCTCCGTTCCCGCTTTGTTTCTTTCTCCAATCTTGCCGTCCAACCTCTAACTACTACTTCCTAGAGCAAGTGTGGTGTTTTCTCCCAGTTCCACCTCAAGAGTCTTTTGTTCTTTATCTCATTTATTTTCTGTATCTCTACTTTGCTGTCCTAACAACTCAAACACCAACAGCTTGGCTCGACAGCCTCAATTCCATATTTCAATCAAATCTATAAAGGGGTTCTTTATATATATATATATCTATATCTATATATATATATATATATATATATATATATATATATATATATATATATATATCACATTTACATTTATATAAAAAAGATAGACAAAATAAAATGAGTAATACCCTTTCCTAAGGGAAAATACCTCAGAGATTGAATAACAGCAGTAACTAACATTATGATGCATACATGACTGCAGAAATGATAATGATGAGATGGGATTCGCAGCACGGTGTAGCGACTCCACTCCAGAGCAGCACAAATCGTTGTTGAGGTTTGCAGGCAATCGCGATTTGACACATGGTAAAGCCATTAATGAGTATTGCCTGAAAGGAATTCATAAGTGTTTTTGAGTAGCCTAATCAGACTTTATTACAAAGTGTAATGTTATACTCTTGTGTATTTTGTCTTAATATATGTATCTATATGTATGTAGTAGATTTGTAGAGCTTTTGTTGTCATTGTACCATTAGGTGGATTTTTTCTTTATTTTTTTTAAATAAGACTTCTTGCTGTGAGATTATACTGAATATCTTGAAATACTTTCCAGACACAATGAGTTGATTATATTTTATGCGGAAGGCGATTCTCTGTGGAATTCCGCAAATTCCTCTTTTCTTGCTCTATATAGTGCCGAAAAACTCCTTCAGATTCCTGGCTTTACGTTTCGATTGGCAAAAAATATTAAAGAAGCTAATTAAAACACTTTAATCCAAGAGAGAGAGAGAGAGAGAGACTGTCGTAATCCTTGATGTTAGCATTGAGAGAAAATGCATTGCCAAAATCCATGATGCGAGCATTTAGAGAGACAGAGACAGAGTAATACTTGGTATTAGCATTGAGAAAAAAAATGTCTTGTCAAAATCTATGATATTAGCATTGAGAGAGAGAGAGAGAGAGAGAGAGAGAGAGAGAGAGAGAGAGAGAGAGAGAGTAAGCTGATGAAATCTCACGCACACACACACAAACATATAGTTAATGAGTGAAGATGGGAGTGGGAGTGTTACGAAATTCTCCTCTTGGTGCCAATATTCGGATGACTGACAGATGGCGATCAAGTCGAGGGTCGAAGGGTTCGAGTCGTCACACTTCACCGTCGATTAGGAAGTCGAAGATTGAAAGGCTCCGAGGAGTCACTCGATGGCTTTCGTTTATCACTTCGTTCGCTATTCGTCGACACATCCTGCTGTTGCGTCACTGTTGACCTATGAATTATTAATATGCCAGTGGGGTGAAGGGGTGAATTGTTCTACTAGGGCAAGATATAGGTCGACTTGATTTTTCTTATTGCTTACACTTTAATTACTGGGGTGGGAGGGATAGGTGGATTTGATTTTTCCTCTCCCTTACACTTAGATTACTGTAGAAGAAGAAGAATAAGAAGGAAAGGACGCAGGGGAGAGAGAGATATTTGATTTTTCCCCCACTTACACTTAGATTACTGTGTAAAAGAAGAAAAGAGAGTCCATTGTCAGAATCCCTGATACTATAATAGAGAGAGAGAGAGAGAGAGAGAGAGAGAGAGAGAGAGAGAGAGAGAGAGAGAGATAATTGCGTATACAAACAGTGAGTACAATATGAAAAATTTTTTCCCTTTTTCTGTGTATCAATGACACTAATCTGAATGGTTCCTGGCAAGCTCTCCCTTGAATCAATTCTAACTTTATTTTATAAAATAAGTGTGCAAATTCAACTTAACTTTAGATAGTTGGGCAACTCGCAGAATCTCAATTAGTTGTAATGCCACCCTGATTCACCTGTTTGCAATATCTAGAATACTGAAACCCAGAGAGAGAGAGAGAGAGAGAGAGAGAGAGAGAGAGAGAGAGAGAGAGAGAAGGGTAAGTTACTCTCTCCTCTACTCAATATGTAGTCAAGGTCAACGTTAATTATGTGCTTTAAGAGTGAAGACCCTTTTTGTTAAGGCTATTCCTGTACACTGCGAGTGTCTGTCTTTGCCTTGATGAATACTATTCATTGGGTTGTTCTGAGTTATTATACATTTTTTTTAGTTGCTCTGGTTTCGAATAGTATTTCCCATCAAAGTTTGGCTGAATGTGCGTTGAACGTATAGTCCCTTGTTTTAGCAGTGTTGAATATGCATTTTTTTTTTTTTTTTTTCAATTTTGAGTTATTTGCATCGACGGCGATATTGTCACTGACTCCATGTCTCTTGTCTCTTTGAAATATTAATCTCTCTCACCATCCAGGATGTATGGTGAGAGAGACACACTCGATACATAGCGCAAACCGCCGGTGGAGATAACTAAAAAAAATTGGAAAAATACGTTTTCGACACTTTACCAAAAAAGGAACATGTTCACATAAAACACGATCCTTTGCTTAAGGACCTAATGCTGTATAGGAAAACGTTTGAACCTTGGCCGCTTCCTCCAGAAACATTAAGGGACTCCAGTTGGTGACGTGATCAGAATTCGGCGGAATGTGACGAATGAATAGATACGGTGCACAGGCTTTTGCGATCGCCTTAAGTTAACCGTGCGGCTATTGCTTTTAAGGAGGTTGTAAACTAACAGAGGACAGTTTCCGTTCTTTTGTCAAGGTCGTAGAATGCTCTTGCTTGTATAATTACGCTATTCGTTATGTTAATCACATTCATGAAGAAATTGACTAATTAAATTTTACACTTAAGATAAATGCTTGTAATTGTGTGTGTATGTATATATATATATATATATATTATATATATATATATATATATATATATATATATATTGTTTATTTATATGTGTGTTTTAAAAAACCACCAGTAGATGCACGTGACTTGATGATATAAGCGAATACCACGTGAAAAACAATGAGCAGAAATTCGTACCAAACGCTTTCGTCCTTTAATAAGACATTGTCGAGGCACAATGTCTCATTAAAGGACGAAAGCTCTCGATTCGAATTTCTGCCTATTATTTGTTCCTGTGGTATTCGCTTATATATATATATATATATATATATATTATATATATATATATATATATGTATATAATATATATATTATATATATATATATATATATATGTATATATATCTATATATATATATATATATATATATACATATCAGTTAATTCAGATGTATGTATTAGAGCTGGACTAGACCCATCTTCACCATCTTAGCCACATGTGCAATTGTGTTTATTTTATTTTTAAAGCAATAAAAACGATTGACCACATGACTACGATGGTGAGGATGGGTCTATTCCAGCTCTAATAAATATATATGTAAACGACAGGTATACGTATGTACGAGAGGCAATAGACTTTTATCCTTGTCGTGGTCCGGTCGGCAACTTGACCTCGTCGCGATTATGGTAACCTGGGTTCGTTACCTGCTGACGGACATCATAATTTCTTCGTATGTCTTGCACTTGGATCTCAAGGCTTTGCAGTAACAAGTGTATCCAAAAAAGCGCGATGGATTCGAGAAGTTAAGAGGGTATTCTGTCTATTACAATTACATATGGAGAGCAGGGGAGAGAGAGGATGAGAGAGGGAAGAAGATGACGATACAATCGAGGGAGACGAGAGAGACGAGAGAGGAGAGAGAGAGAGAGAGAGAGAGAGGGGAAAATGAATATGTATGAAGAAATGGAAATATGCTCCACAAATATTGCTTTCATGTAGGATTAGAAAAAATTGAAATAGGTTGAATGAATACCATATTAGTTAAAAGACAAATTGTTTGTTATTTCAGCAACGCAGGAGCCCGTGCAAATAACTCGGAACGTGTTGAAACGGAATCTTTAATTTTTAAGGAGTTGGGTTGAAGCTGCATTATTCATTATCGCTCTGCGGCTGGTTGAAAATAGGATTTTTTTTTTTTAAGTGTTCTCTTATTGGTTTAGGTGAAGTGGTGCTTTTTCTTGAATTGTTACTTCACACACACACACACACACACACACACACACAGGTGAACAAATCTGCATATCTGGAATCTGTAGACATTTTTGCCCTCAAGACCTTAGTTTGGGTGCATTCATTTCAGGCTTTGCGTGAATAATACCTATTTTCATTTGCTATCGTCTTGGTCCTTTTACTTGACTAAGCTGGTCTTTGTAGTCCTTATATATATTTAGCTAAAGCTGTTGTGAAGCATCTTACCCCAAAGTTAACCCTATAGAAACCAATATTTCTACCTACGTTAATGCGAAATTAAGCCCTGCAAGGTTTTGGCACTGTAGAAGAGAGTTCTACCACCGAGATTTGTAAAATTGTAGCTAACTAATTGTTGCAGCTCCTGGTAGACGCCTGAAATCGGTGTTGTTGTGTGTGACACAGAGAGAGAGAGAGAGAGAGAGAAAGAGAGAGAGAGACAGACAGACAGACAGGCAGACAGAGAGGTCACTGGGAAAGAAAAAAAATAACATTCAGTGCAAGTGTGACTAACACTTGAGATAGTAAGAAGTTGCACTCGGATTTCGTACCCGAGATTGACAAGACAAATTCACGCCTGCAGTTTTGTAGCCAGGCAGTTTCACTATGGTTTAACAGTGACCTTAAGGTTTAACGATGATTTTTGGTTTAACTGTGGCCTTTGGTTTAATAGTGACAGTTTGGTTTTGCTGCGACTTTTGTTGTAAAAATGGATTTTGGATTGGCAGTGACTTTGGTTTAACAGTGGATTATTGGTTTAACTCTTTTTGGTTTGGTATAGAATTAACGTCTCGTTTAACAGCGACCTTGGGTTTAACAAAGAATTTTGTTTTAATGTGACTTTTTTGGTTAAACATTAACATTTGGTTTAACAATAACTTTCTATCTAACAGTGACTTTTGGTTTAAGAAGGATTTTTGGTTAACTGTGGGCATTTGGATTTACAGTGACTTTTGGTGTAATGGGGACCTTTTGTTTTAATAGGGACTTTTGTGTGTGTACATATATACGTATATATATATATATATATATATATATATATATATATATATATATATATATATATATATATATATATATATATATATAATGTATGTGTTATATAACCGGAAGGATGGGGATTTCGTCAAAAAGATCAAGAGAGAGAGAGAGAGAGAGAGAGAGAGAGAGAGAGAGAGAGAGAGAGAGAGAGAGAGAGAGAGTGTTTGGAGGTATCTTATGAAAGCCGATGGACGAGAAGCTACTCCATTAGTCTTTTAATAGAAAGAAACTCTCATTTTAATTTGTGTAATTGACACCGATTGGAGACGCACATTACAATCCGAAAGGAGTTCTAGGAAAAGATTTTTGATAAGCAGTCTGTTAAGCTTGATATATACATATATATATATATATATATTATATATATATATATATTAATATATATATAGATATATATATATATATTATATATATATATATATGTAATTGTATATATGTATTTATGTATAGTATACATGTACATATGTATATATAAACATACTTATAATACTTAATAGAGAGAATATGTCAGGAAAATCCTTTTAAGAAATCTTTTCCTTAACTGCCATTCGGATGTAATGTGCGCCAATCATAGCAGGTTCCAATCGGCGTCAACTACACAAATTAAAGTGAGAGTTTCTTCTATTTTTCTTCTATTTAAAGACTAATGGAGTAGCTTCTCCTTCACCAGCTTTAATAAGATTACCTCCAAACTTCCACTTTCTCTCTCTCTCTCTCTCTCTGCAAGATCTGTTAGACAAAATTCTCATTGATCCGGTTACTGAAAAGCTGAACGTCTTTATAACAGGGATCGGTGTATTTTTAGAATTCTTTTGATATTTTTGCTCTTTTAAATTTATATAAATGTGTGTATATATACATATGTGTATATATTATATATATAATATGAAATACAATATTTCCATATATATATAGTATATATATATATATATATATATATATATATACTAGATATATTATATATATACGTGTGTGTGTGTGTGTGTCCATGAAGTACGAAGAGAGCAGCAAGACAGGGATGAATGAATATCTCTGTTAAAGAGGTAGTTCTCTAGTTGCTGCCATCGGCTTTAGGGAACCTTGCGTTTCTGTGTATGTGATCCATCGGCCACCTGTTGCTTTACTCTGTGTAAGGATGTGTGTATGTTATGACGTCCCGTCTCCTCCCTCCTCAACCCCAACACCCCCACCAGTTTCCTCCAACGCTACCGCCCCCTCCCCCTCTCCTCCGACCCTCCATATTTCCCTCCCCTTGCCTGTTCGCTAATATCTTTACTCCTTAATTTACTCCTATGTATGTATCTACGTACGCAGGTTTTAGTGAGGTGTAATGCCATGATATTTTAAGAAAGTGGTCCTTTGTTTTCGTCTTACGTCTTACTCAAATACCGTTCATATTTTGGTGATAACATGTCTGCCTCAAATAACATCGAGACGCAAAGGCTACTAGTCTATCGCCGTAAAGTATGGTTGTCATGAGGTTGTCATCATCGCGTTTA
This sequence comes from Macrobrachium nipponense, assembly GCF_015104395.2. Lineage (NCBI taxonomy): Eukaryota > Metazoa > Arthropoda > Malacostraca > Decapoda > Palaemonidae > Macrobrachium > Macrobrachium nipponense. The sequence continues at coordinate 42,720,399 of NC_087212.1, forward strand.
AAACCAGTAATTATAAGGACGAATTCTTCTGTCAATGGAGTTGAACAGCAGTAGTGGGAGGCAGTCAAGTAGTGGAGGGAGCCTCCCACCTGATAAAGTTATGAATGGAACTGAGGTCGTAAATCCTCTGAAAATAACATGAATTTCATCTTAGAGATTATAGCCCTCGCGAGAAAATAGCTGGTTCCATTTCTACCAATGGAGTCTCGCAATGGTAATCTCTTCCACGCTGTGTAATTAGGCTGATACAGGTTGTCATTTCCCTTCCAATTCAATGGCGCCTTCCTCCCCCATGCTGTCATCTTCGCACGTCGTAGATTTTTCGCTTGTTAGTCTTTTTTTTATTTGTTATTTATTGGAAACGTTACGATGTGATTTTCTTTTATGCTTTGTGCCCTTGTGATTTCGTATGAATATATTTAAGGCAAATTTAAAGTTATATATATACTTTTACCTAACGATTGGGTCGATAACAATGACCTTGGTCACTGCGATTCTTATGTAACAATGTGCTCGTGCGTCTGAAATCTGAAGAAATTTATCTGTATGAAAGCAGACATTTATGAGATGTGGTACATCTCATAAATGTATTAAATCACTCTCCTTTCTGTGCAGAATAAATAGTATGTGGATTCTTGGGTCTGTAATTATAATCATTCCTTACGACCTTTGGCGTTTTATTCTGGTAGTTTGTGGGCCTTCATCTCTCCCCCCCCCCCCCTCCCCCTTTCAGTTACGTTATAGTCAAACGATTTGAGTGCGTCTGAATCATACGTGGTTGCATTATAATTTCGAGTGTGCCATACAGATGCCCTGTTTCTGTAAGTGACCCGACAGCCAAAGATTACAAATCGTGACCCGTGGCATAACGTTTGTACTACCATAACATGCTGTATTCTTATGTATGAATTAACTTGCTTTACAAATATTTTAGTTAATTTTTTTTATCATGTTACTTTGTGATTATACTTATTTTATTTTATCTAATGCTGTATGTCGTTGCTAATTTGAATTCCAAATAGTTTATTGCCAGATATAAATGAAAAATTCTCTCTCTCTCTCTCTCTCTCTCTCTCTCTCTATATATATATATATATATATATATATATATATATATATATATATATATGTGTGTGTGTGTGTGTGTGTGTGTGTGTGTGGTGTGTGTGTGTAATTAGGTTTCTTTAAAGTCATAGTGCCTAAGTTTTGTCGTTTCAAAGAATTTGTCACATATTTCTTGGTATATAAATTACCCAATTAATTTAGTAAGTAAACCAACAATTCGAATAAAAACAAAGGCTGATTAACGAAAGGGCATTTTACTAAGATTCATCTGCGATCAGTAGTGGCGAAATGCTTATCGGACACGCAATATTGTTTGTAATTACTGAGAGCCACTTACTCGGTTACGTTGCTATTCTTTCCCTTGTGTTTCTTCGTAATGATAATGACTCCCATTACAGGTCACCTTGTAGTGCACCTTTTTCTATGTTACAGACCTAATAATTTTATTATTATTGTTGTGCTAATAGTGGTTATATTTATTGCTGTTGCTAATTTTATTATTTCTGGAAGACCGCTTTTGCACAAGTGAAATTAAATCGTTCTTCAATTTTTTTTTTATTTCGTATTGTATTCCTAGTTTTATTATTACCGTTGTGATAGTAGTCGTTATATTTTTTCCTGTTGTCAATTTTAAAATTCCCTCCGTAGGGAAGGGGCCAGTGCCTTAAGTGTACCTCACGCGGTGCACTGTATGCTTTACTTGCACGTTCGTTGTAGCGTCCCTTCGTCCCGTAGCTGCAGCCCTTTTCTTTTTATTTACTGTACTTCCGTTCAGACTCTCTTTTTTCCATCTTGCTGCCCACCCTCTCCTAACAATTGTTTCGTAGTGCAAAGGGCGCCGGTACTGTTTAGTGGTTTAGTTGTGCATTAGGACAAATGACTTTGAAACTCCTCTGAAGGGGCGACGTTGCTTTACGTGAAAGATACACGATCAAAAGGACACTCCTTCGTGAGAGGATTATGCAGTCGAATCAATCATGCATGAATCTGTGGTGTCCCGGCGTGTGTTTCCGTGCATGCCTGTGCATTCGTTGATGTGCATTCTCGGTATCGTAGTGACAGCACCTCTTACATGCCAAGGAACTGAGAAAGATGTACAAAACAGCGTGACTTAATTTATGTGGAGTAGCTCAGTAATTTCTTTGTATGCAAACATTACATCGTAGAAGACCTTAGTCTCTGTGAAAAGCTCTCTCTCTCTCTCTCTCTCTCTCTCTCTCTCTCTCTCTCTCTCTCTCTCTCTCTCTCTCAATCATTTTCCTCTTAATGTCATCAGGATGAGTGATTTTTCGTGCAGGTGAGAAATATCTGGAAAAAAAAAAAATGGTCGCACTGCCAGGTAAACCCCGTCACACAATCAATCAATCATCTTTCCGGAAATGGGACTCCTGGGGGAGGAGAATGCCAAGTTAGGTATATTTATTCGTTATATATCATTTCTTTCTTTAATAGAGGGAAAGAAATGTCATTTAACTTGTGACTTAAAAGATTTTAAAAAGCAGCACCCAAAAAAATAAATAAATAAAATTACCTCAATACAGGGCCTAAATTTTATATTTCTATTCCAGTTCCACAAAAAAAGTCTTTAGCGAGAAATGCAGAAAGGTTAAAACATCAAAACTGTTGACGGAAGCAAGACTAAAGGAATCGAATCGCAATAGATGCTGTTGTATTTCTTGATTACTTTAGCTATTTTGAGTGCAATGCTTACATGGTCGTAAATTTGAATTTAGAAAAATTATTCAAATTGCAGGTTCTTCCTCTGGTAAAAAGATAATAATAATTTTATTCATAGTTATGATCTGAAAAGAAGTGATGATTTATTATTATAGAATTCCAGACGCTCAAAAACATAATTCGATCTCAGATTTCACGAAATTCCAAATTATTATTATTATTATTATTATTATTATTATTATTATTATTATTATTATTATTATTATTATTATTATATACATATGGAACAACCCCACCAAAGGAGCCACTGAATTGAAATTAAAGCTTCCAATATCTGGTCATCTCCCTGCCGTCAAAATCAAGATTATACCCACAAACCCACTGAATATTGGTAGCCTTTTCAGCTTCAAGGACCGTTTGGAGCCATTGATGACCTCATGTGTTATTTGCAATTTACTTGCCCTCGATGTAATCGAGGAACCTATATTGGATCGACACATAGGTTGCTTAAGGTCCGAATCGACAGTCGCTGTCAGCTATAGAACAGGCACTAAGCTTTCGAATCCCGAATTTTCCAACATAAGGGATCGTACCGATAAATGTAGGCATTCTATTCAGTAAAAAGTACTTTAAGGTTTTGGGCAGAGCTTCCAATCGTAAGATTTTAACAATTAATGAATCATTGTTTATTGAAAAAAACGGGTCCCCTCACTGAACACCCATGCCACGTCTACACCTCTTTACCTCTCTTGAACTGTTTACGTTTTTTGGTTAGTCCTTCCTTTCTTCACACTCAACGGTTGGTCCTTATTTGTATTTTTAACTGTGTTTTATTATACCTTATATTGTGTAGTTTAATATTGTAACTTAATTTTATTGTGCTAATTAGATAATGTTATTTGAAAATGAGGCCTGTTGGTTGGCTTCGAAACGTTGCAACCTAATAAATATGAGTTTCTTGACCTGTTGGTGTGCTCCCCCCCCCCCCCCCCTGCCTCCTTCATTATATTATGATGTTCATTAGAAAGAAGTGACAGTAGTTGATGCGAAATGCAGAAAGAAGAGACTACCTATGATAAAAGTAAAAATTGAATTAATAAAATAATAAAAAAAAAGTAGAAAAAGCCAAGAGCAAATTATGAAAATATAAGGATAATTGCATTAGGGTAGAAAAGGGCAAGTTACGAGACCAGATAGCCAACGTAGGGAACGAGCGTGTCCTTCCTTCCTGGAAAAACTGTTTCTTTCGTAATAATCTGTAGTAGGGTTTGCCATCTCATGAGGCTCCTCGTTCGAGTTGAAATTCAGCGGTGCTCCGATCCTTCAGTGCTCTTGGAATGTTAACCTCCCATTAAGGATGTTATTATGTTCCGGTGCCTTCGGTCCGAACAGATGATTCGCCGCGGCGAAGCTTCGGACGCCGTTTGAATCGGTAATGTTTTTCTTTTCATTCATCTTCAGACTTGCGCTTGTTAGTCGAGATTTTAGTTTTCTAGGAAAGAAAAACTATTGTGATGGCTGTTTGTCTGCCCGTCCGCACTTTTTCTGCCCGCCCTCACGTCTTAAAGAATACTGGTGCTCGAGTACTGCTAATTGCTATGTTGGTCATCCACCCTCCAGTATTCAAACATAGCAAATTGCAGCCCTGTAAGCCTCAGTAGTTTTAATTTTATTTAAGATTAAATTTAGCCACGATCGTGCGTCTGGTATCGCTATAGGTGCCAACACACAGGCCACCACCGGGCCGTGGCTGAAAGGTTCATGCGCCACGGCTGTGTTTCATGGGCCATGGCTGTGAGTTTCATATAGCATTATACAGCATTATGCGACGAAGAAACTTCTGCGCAGGTTTTACTTGTTTATTTATTTCATTTACTCAAATTGATGGTCTTAGACTATTGTAAGAGACTTATTCGAGTTTCTCCAGACTTAGTCTCTTTTTATTTATTTAGTTTATTCGAATGAAGTGCCTCTCCAACTACTGTGTGGCAGATTATCAAGCTTGCTTAGACTTACGTTCATTAGTTGAAAGCAACTAGCCGCGTTTTATTTGATAGATTTACAGAAGTTATTTGTGTCTAAAACTATTGTATGACAAATGCTCAATTTTTAGGTGCATTGACAATACAGGCTCTAATTTACAAAGCCATATGAAACTTAGATCAGGCTCCAGAAATGTAGAGTCCTTTGCATCAGCAAAGGCTTTTCATCTGTTCTGTTTTTGTAGAGTTCGTGGGACTTCAAATTTTACTCCAGCCTTTAAGAACAGTGAATGTTATCCAGAATGTCTTGTCCATTTAATGTTAATTTATATATAGTATATATATATATATATATATATATATATATATATATATATATACATATATATAGTATATATATATATAGACTATATATATATATATATATAGTAATATATATATAGTATAGTATATTAATATATATATAATTCAGATGAATTTTATTATTATTGTAAAATTTTTTCATAGGGCGTTTCATATGGAACAAGCCCACCACAGCGGCTACTAACTTGAAAATCAAGCGACAAATAATAAATAGATAAATGAAAATGTAAGTCAAATATTAGATTACAAGTTAAATTGTATTGCAAGATGATCCAAAGATCCAATGGCATGATGTCAAAGACGTCTCGTAAAATATATCAGCACAGAGCCGTTCGCTTAAACGAAACTTAGTCAAGTTCAGAAAGACTTGAGAGGAGAAGGAGAATGGTTTGCGTAAAATGAGTCAGTTATTTGTTACGAAAAAACCTGTTCTGCTGGCTCTCCCCCCCCCCCCCCTCCCCCCCCCCCCTTAAATTCTGTCCTATCTCGTTACACCTACAGTTTTAAAGTTTCTCCCCAAACAACATATTTAAAGAGAGCGTACTCTGTACAAGCAACTCGGAAACAGATTCTTCTTCGTCTTTGGAATAATTGTAAACCGGTTGGGTGTTGTCTTGAGTTATAAGGGGGAGAAAACATGCGTAGGGGGATTAATACCCTCCCCCTCTTTGAAGTCTCACGTTTCAGCGTAGACCTTCCTCCTCTGTCCCAGTGTTTTCTTGCTCGAGCTTCTCTTCCCCTCCTGATATTAATTCTCTCTCTCTCTCTCTCTCTCTCTCTCTCTCTCTCTCTCTCTCTCTCTCTCTCTTCTGTGAATTTCTCCCCCCACGCTCTCTCTCTCTCTCTCTCTCTCAGATGGTCTAATAATAAGTCTTTGAGACATCCTAATCCTTGTAACTCTCTCTCTCTCTCTCTCTCTCTCTCTCTCTCTCTCTCTCTCTCTCTCTTTCTCTCTCTAAAATAAATAAATAAATAAATAAATAAATAAATAAATAAATAAATAAATAAATAAAGCTAGACAAAATCATTAGAACACTGAATGAATTGGATAAAATGCTCCTAGAGATAAGATAAGTGATGTCTCCTCGTTTGGACTAATAAGTCTTAGAGACATCCTAATCCTTGTAACCCCCTCTCTCTCTCCCTCTCTATTGATTTCTTCCTTTGCAAAGGTTCACTAGTGAAGAAACTTCTTTCCCAGTTTCGTGGTCTGTGGTGTGAATTTCGACAATACTCTTATCAGGCTGAGCAAGTGTGACACGAAAACCAGTCTGCATTTCGAACTTCTGAATTCTTTAGTAGAACCTGCTACTATCCCCACTACCACACGCCTTTTCATTTTAGACATGACGTCACCCAGTGTGCACTCTTTCAATTGGATCTACGCTTCGAGGTGACTGTGCTTGGACGCTACAGCTCCAGAAGAGATCGGCTTATAAACGTCAACATCTTTTATAGAGATGCTTGTCGTCCCTGAAGCTTGTAGGCGTCGCTTAAGGTTCTTTGCTGCGACCCCTTTCATTCCTTTTACTGTACCTCTTGTTCATATAGCCTTTCTTCCGTCTTACTTTCCACCATCTCCTAACACTTGATTCATAATGCAGCTGCGAGTGTTTCTTTCTCTTACACCTTTCAAACCGTTTTACCGTCGGTTTCCGTTTCAACGCTGAATGACCTCATCATAGGTCCCAGCGCTTAGTCTTTGGCCTAAATTTTATATTTTGTATTCTATTCTCGTAATATATTCCCCACTAAACACTATCGCCTTACCATCAGTACAGCTTGCTGGATCATTTTAAACATACACTCTTTAGAAAATGCTGTGCTGGTGTTGCGACTGCGCCCAGATAGGATTTTAAATACAACCCCCCCCCCCCCCCACCCCTATTGTATTGCGCTGGCAAATAAGGAGCGGCACTTGTGCAAAGTGTCATTGAGTAACATGATATTCGTGGGCATGATCCTAATGAGTAGACAATGTGCTGCTTCACCGAAAGTTGCAAAATCACTGCCTTGCCTTTCGCCTGTGATTTATGATGATTTATGACCATCACATGCAATTTATAGAATGTAGAACATAAGCTTTTGATCGGGGAGCGTTTGCAAACCACCACCCACGAATCTCGTAAATCCTAATTCGAGAAACGTTTCCAAAGGCTGGCATGTCTAGTTTCGCCTTCACTGTCATTGTCCCTAGAGACTGTCTCCGTATCAGGAAAGGTGGTATTCTACTAGGATGAGGTTGCTAGCCGTGTGCCCGTCCCCAGCCTAGCTGCGACAAACCATAGTCGACTAACTGAAAATGACATGATTCACTTCTGAGGTTGACAGAGGCAAAATTGATTATTCAGGAAATAGGCGAAATGGCAAAGAGGAATGGTAGCATTAGGCATGAATATATATATATATATATATATATATATATATATATATATATATATATATATATATATATATTATATATATATATATATGGAAGACGAAGTGAAGAGAATTCCGTTACGACAAATTGTATCCCATGTTAGTAACAGCTGATTTAGTTCTATATATTACACAGGGTTAACGAGAAAATGTATTGGACATTGTGTTATACTTTTGTTTGGGCACCGTTGGTATAATGTACACATGTTGGAAGAGTTAAAAGTTTATAGGGATTTGTAGGTATTCGTAGGAAATAATTGGCTTTTCGAATTTAAAAGAAATGGCGAGTGGATGGTCTTAACTAGCATATATATATATATATATATATATATATATATATATATATATATATATATATATATATATATATATATATATATATATCTGTGTGTGTGTGTGTATTGCGTGTATGTTTTCATCCTTACCTGAGCTTGTCTAACCTGAGTGTTTTTCGTTAGTCACCCTTTTTCCCTCAACATTCGCATTTAGATGGTTCTATGGGTTGACTCTTGATCCCAGGAAAGAATTGTATGGAAGATTTCTCAGCATAAACATATCAGCTTACAAACTAGCAAGTTGCATTTTGTGAATTGCGGTCCACAGAGGATTAAATTACAAGTTGTTTGCGAATTGCAGTCGATAAGTGATTAAGTCACAAGTTATAAGTGGATTGCGATTCACAAGTGATTAAATCACAAGTTGTATGTGAATTGCGGTCCACAAGTGATTAAATCACAAGTAGTAAGTGAATTGCGGTCCACAAGTGATTAAATCACCTTTTCTCGTTTTTCTGACTTCGAAGATTTGTGACCAGTCTTAACCTCATTATTGTTGAATATTAATTTTCCTCACATTAAGTTTTTGAACTTATAGTTACTGATGATAATCTTATTTTCAGGTACGTCTGGCTACAAGCAAGGGTGGACTGACTGACCTTATGTGAGTATGATGTAGATTGTTTTCTTTGGGAAAAGTAGTGGGTAAAGAAGCTACTATGACGTCACTTTGGCGCTACGCAAAAGCCGCTAATTTCACTTATTATTAGTGTCCCAATGGTGCGACTAATTTCCGAAATGCTTCTTACATACTTTCTGAATCTGTGAAGGTTTTTATATCGGGATTTTGATTTGTAAAATTTTTGAAAATTAAATAAAACATGAAATATCATTTGCGATATTGGACAATATTGTATCGGATATGTACGGTAGATGTTTTCACACATGTCTTACTTAATTGTAGCATTTTTTTATCTCGTTATACATCTCTCTCTCTCTCTCTCTCTCTCTCTCTCTCTCTCTCTCTCTCTCTCTCTCTCTCTCTCTCTCTCTCTCTCTACTAATACCTTCCTGAATCAGAGCAGGTGTTGTAAGATCGTCTGCACGATAATGGTCTTCGCCGTAAAAAAAAAAAAAAAAAAAAAAAAAACAAAAAAAAAAAAAAAAAAAAAAAAAAAAACGCATTTCCTGCCAGAGAGGAAAGTGACACCACTTGTCGTAGGACGGCGGTTGCGTCTGTTCACGGTACTTGACAATCCTGTCGTAGGACGGCGGTTGCGTCTGTTCACGGTACTTGACAATCCTGTCGTAGGACGGCGGTTGCGTCTGTTCACGGTACTTGACAATCCTGTCGTAGGACGGCGGTTGCGTCTGTTCATGGTACTTGACAATCCTTATATTTAAAGTTCATATTATTATTTTCTTTTTTTCAGAAGATGAACCCTGTTCATATGGAACAAGCCCACGGGGCCATTGACTTGAAATTGTGTGAAGCTCCCAAGGAATATGGTGTTCATTGCATAAAAGGAAACATTGATTGGCATTCAAAGAATAACAGATGTTGAAATGGGACAGTGACGTAATGTTATTTACCCTTTTTTCTTTTATTATAAGCGATCTCTTCTTTCTGTATTTTCCATGACCTGTTAGTTCTTTCTAATGAACACCGTATTTCAAGTCATGGCCCCTGTGATGGGCTTGTTACATATGAATAGGGGTCATCCTCTGAAAAAAAAAATAATAATAATAATTCCCATTTTACCTTCTGTTACTTCTAATAAATACTATTCTTTGGGCTTGTTCCATATGAATAAGGATTATTTTCTGAATAATAATAATAATAAAATAATAATAATAATAATAATAATAATTCTATTAATAGTTATTAATTTGATAAAGAAGGCTAGTCGAAAAGACATTGCATACATAAATTAAAATGGTGGGGTATATTGAAAACTGTTACCGGTTTTAGGCCTCTGACATAAAACTCTTACTAGTGAATAAGTAAAAGATAAAGTTGAACGAGAGAGAGAGAGAGAGAGAGAGAGAGAGAGAGAGGGAGAGAGAGAGAGAGAGAGAGAGAGGAGAGAAGGAAGCTCTTTGACAAAGAGATCCATTACCGCAAAAGAGATTACGTCCGAAAAAGTACTACCAAAAAGCTGCTTTGCGCATCGGCTTAAGGTCACCAAAGTCTTTCAAGAGGATTCATCATATTTTCATGGAAGGAGATGTTTCGGAGAATGCATCAGTATTGCACAGTTTTATTTCAGGAACAGCGTTTTAACGAACTTTTTGTGTGTGGGTTTTTTTTTAAAGTTAACGAGATGTCAGTGTGTTATTTATATATATATATATATATATATATATATATATATATATATATATTTATGTGTTATATATATATATATATATATATATATATATATTATACTATCTGCAGTATGATCCTCAAACATCAATTCAGGAAAGCCGAAGACACATGGATGTTTTAAAAGAAGATTTATTCATGAAGAAACGTTTCGCACATGACTATGTACATCATCAGTCTGCAAAATGACAGGGTAATAACATTGAAAATACTAAGGAAAAATACAGGATTCCTAAAATGACAATCAAAAACATTAAAATACCAAAAAAGAAGATAAGTAAAAACAACTGCTGTTACACAAACCAACGGAAGAAGATAGAGTGACCAAAGAAGGAACACAATATATATATATATATATATATATATATATATATATATATATATATATATATGTGTGTGTGTGTGTGTGTGTGTGTGTGTGTGCGTATATGTATGTATGTATGTATACTCAGTAAAAAACGTGCGATTTTTTTACGAAAAATTTAACGTTGGCATCAGAAACGAAAAAGGAATGCTTAAATAACGAGCATTATGGGCCTTTATTCCTTACGCCAGCCTTTCTGGAAAAAAAAACTCAAACAGATATATGTGTACGAATGTTCCTTATAATAATAATATTAATAAAAATAACACAAATTGAGAGAATGGAAGGAGAAATTGACCAATTAAAACACCAGCTTAAGATGATAAGCGCATTCCGTTGGAGAAAATTGACTCTTGGTTTCCCTCAGTTTTGCGACAAGAAACCGGAAGTGATTATAAGTCCGCAATAGAAAGTTCCAGCTCTTGAGAACCAAATCGTCGCTCTAGAGAGATCGAGAATAAGGACAGAAAGTGGAAGTGCGGATGAGAAAATGTTGACAAAGGAATATTTATTAGGGATAGTAAGTGTTATCTTATTGATTTTGCTTTCGAAAGAATATTGTGGAAGAAAATATATGAATTTTTGAAAGGGAACATAAAATACTGTAGGGGCAATACTGAACGAAAGAAAGGAGCAAAGATGAGCTAATTTGGAATAACAAAAAAATGATGCAGTAGAAATGAAATAGAGACGATGGATGAAATGTTACGTGAAATGGACGAAAACAGGAAATGAAGTGAAGTTTAAATAAGAACATATAAAATGAAAAAACTCACGAACCCTTTTTTATTTCGTTGTTTTGTGGGATTATTGGCGGAAGACTAAAACGAATTATTTTGATAAGACTTAAACATGGTTATCATGCATGTTTTGCATTTTTTTCAAGTTGTCAGCTTCTTATGATTGGGTGAAATCATGTTTGTGTAGACAGGAGTATATTTAAATTGAACTAGATTATAACTAATCAATATTTCAGTATCCATTGGCAGTTCATATCTGCCTTTTTTCTAAATCATCATAGAGCAGAGCATTTACCATTGTCGTGGCCACACCAAGAACACTATTTATTGGCCGCCGTGGGAGCATTTTTGCGAAAGCACGAAGGTGAGATCTTTGACCTTTGAAGAGGATTTTTCATGAATTATTACTTTAAAGTTCGTGAAATGCGAGTTGCTGTTTCAATGGGGGTTGAGGTGAAGTTTCCAAGACGAAACCAAGATTTGGACCGGAAGTGGGCTTGTAACGAAGTGAAACTTGCGAAATTCTTGCAGATATCAGGAACATTGTTGAGGTTTCCGCATTTCTAAAGATTGTTACAGATAAATGCCTTAGAAAGGCTACACCGCTTGTAACAAGGGAACGATTTGCTGTAGGGTTTTCGTGAACATTAAAAGAGGATGTCTGAGGCCTTGCATTGAGGTCCTTTCTTTAGTGATGTCACAGAAATTCCCCATAGGATTTGTTACTCAAAGGATTCCTCAAAGACGCCAGAGCTACAGGAATGCTCGTACGCTTAACTGTTCACATGTACAGGGTATATAGTGGCTTCAGTCCACCTCATGCTTAGCACTATAGGCGTTATTTAAAGTTCTTTGCAGTGTCCCTTCGGCCACTAACTCCAACCCCTTTCATTCCTTTTACTGTACCTTCGTTAATATTTTCTTTCTTCCTTCATACATTCCACCCTCTCCTAACAATTAGTTCAAATTGCTACTACGAGGTTTTCCTGTTGTTACGGTGACATCTTTAAAGGCTTTTTATTGGCAATTTCTTTTCCAGCTGAATGGCCTCATAGGTCCCAGCGCTTGGCCTGTGGCCTAAATTTTATATTGTGTAGGCTTAGATGGAGTCTAAGCATTGCAGCTAGCGTGACTGGGTGAGTTAGTCTTGGACGAGGAGATGGGGAAACATCAGACGAGTAAAGAAATGCGCCGGAGTTTCTTCGGCGCAATCAAGTTTTCTGTACAGCGTACACTGCTGTATAAAACTCTCAGCCACGGCACAATGGTGTTCTATGTTGTTGGCACCTATAACGATGCCAGACTTACGATCATGACTAAGTTTAACCTTAAATAAAATTTAAACTATTGAGGCTAGAGGGCTGCAATTTTGGTATGTTTGATGACCAAAAGATAGATGTTCAACATGCCAATTTGCAGCCCTCTGGCCTTAGCAGTTCTTAAGGTCTGAGGACTGACACACTAATAGCCATCTCAGTAGTTTTTTTTTTTTTTTTTTTTTTTACAGAAAACTAAAAACAGGAGGCAACAACTTCAGAAACCGGTCAAATGGGACAAAGGAAAAGGAGATTAAGAAATCAAGAAAAACCAGGGGCCCTCTCTCTCTCTCTCTCTCTCTCTCTCTCTCTCTCTCTCTCTCTCTCTCTCTTGTGCTCTCTATGCTAGTGATCTGTTATGTGTGTGTATATTTATAAAATATATATATATATATATATATATATATATATATATATATATATATATATATATATATATATATAAAAGAAGGAGTACCTCGAAAATGTGTTGAGTAACACGAAAGCGCTTGGTACTCCTTTTATTTTCCGTGGCCTTGGTTGAATAATATAGTCACACGCTATTCAGTGACATGTATGTGTGTATGTGTATATATATATATATATATATATATATATATATATATATATATACATGTGTAAGTGTATTAGCATTCATAGATCATATTCATATTGTGGTGTATTGTGTATAAAGCTCCTGCTAGTAGCGACGGAAGCTCCGTGCGTATGCAACTGTTGTCGCTGAAGGCATTCCTCTCAGCCCACACGACCCAATTCGCCGTCACCGCTCCAGCGTGTTGTGGAGAGAGGAAAAAACCGGCTTGTAACTCAATGACCCGAGAGAGAGAGAGAGAGAGAGAGCGGTCGTAAAACCAAGAGAGAGAGAGAGAGAGAGAGGAGCTTGAGAGAGAGAGACGAGAGAGATGACGAGAGAGAGAGAGAGAGAGAGAAGAGCGGTCGTAAAACCACACAAAAATTCGCAGGAATTTGTTCCTCAATGAGTTATACTACGGGAGGCGGCGATGTTGTCGTCTGTTGTTTCATTCGCTTTGTTTCTCTTCTGGTCTGTTGTTGTGATGTTAAACGTTTTGGATGATCAGATTTGAAAGCTAAGATATTTTGATATAATACAGATTTTTATGAGAAATCGTGCAAGTGTTTACCATTGCATATTAATAGCAGAATTTTATCAGCTTATATATTCATATATTCATTTATTAATTTATCTTTTCTAATTATGATCTCTTCTCTATATATTTCATAGAGTCTTCTATAACTTCTCTCAAATAAACACCATATTCTTTGGCCCCTGTAGGTTTGTTCCATTCGAATAATAATTAATAATATTACGTTACAAGACCTTGTTAGTAATTTGAAAATGAATTATAGAAACTTAAACAAGACAAGTAGAAATGTCCTTTGAGTACATGCATGCATCTCCTAAATATTTTGTTTTTCTGTTTGACTTCGTTACTTGCCCGTAACTTACGTAACTCAGGATGGGAAAATTGGGGGGTATGTAGGCCGTTTAAACTTGGCGTATGACAGCATACTCGGGCAAAGAGATGACACCAAGTGTGAAAATCTCCCCGGGACAATCAGTGTCTGTTCCGCTGCCATATGTTGTTGAGTGAAGGAACACCTGTCATTATACTTTTAACAGTTCCTTTTCTGATCACCTTGAGAGCTGCTCCTCTCTCTCTCTCTCTCTCTCTCTCTCTCTCTCTCTCAGTCTTCGCCGCGTTCTTGAGAATATGAGATGCTATGCTGATGCCTCCTCAGATATTTTCTAGTCAGTCTCCTTGAATACTTTCTCGTCAGACTGGTTCATATGCAAGGCGAGTCCTTCCCTGCTTTTGATGTTTTAAATGAGTTCTCTTTCGCCGTTCCTCTTCGGGTGAATCAACAGCATTCCGCTTTATGAATTAGCATGGCCCTTCCTTTCTGTTCAGACTATTTTTGTAAATGAAAGCCAAGACTTTTTCTTGTCTAATCGTAAACCCGACAAGGGTGAGAAATAGAGAACGAGAGCGCTTTTCATTTTAATCTTTCTTCTCTGACTTGACGTTCTGCAGTTCTTGACGTTTTACTTTTTAACCCTTGTGATTTATCTCCATTCCCGCTTTCTTTCTTCAGTCTTGCTATCCAACCCCTTTAACCATTACATCTGAGTGCAGCTGTGGGAGTGGGAGAGTTCTCCTAGTTCCACCATCAGATCCTTGTACTACTTCATTTACTTAACATTTCCTGGATCTCTATATCTCGCTGTTCGACACTCCAACTCCCCCTTTTGTCTTGAGCGCTCAATGGCCAAAAGTCCCCACCCTGTGCTTGTCTTGACAGCCTGAATGTTTTAAAATTAAATCAAATCTTAACAACTGTTTTCCTCAGTCAGTCCATTGTCTTCTTCTTCTTCTTCTTCTTCTTTTTCTTCTTCTTCTTCTTCATTTCTCTTGCGTCTTTGCACGTGACATTCTTTTATTCCAATCAGAATCTTCATACATCCGCCTACCTAAAAGTAGTTGTATACATGCATATATATGATATATAGTATATATATATATATATATATATATATATTATTATATATACATATATATATATATATTATATATATATTATATGACTGGTAAAAATGTTCTGTAACAACAGAATTCCATCTAATAAAAGGAGCCCATAAAAAACACCAAAATGTAGAGAGAAAAGTACTATATTTCAGAGACTGCTGCTCTCTCTTCAGGTATATGAAGAGAGAGACAGCAGTCCTCTGAAATATAGTACTTTTCTCTCTGCATTTTGGTGTTTTTATGGGCTCCTTTTATTAGATATATATATATATATATATATATATATATATATATATATATATATATATATACACAAATACAATAACATGAATATATGTGGAGCTTTTAGACAGTAAATAGGATATGGCCAGCATCAATTGTAATGATTGACACTCTTGATTTGCCTTGCCACTTTCAGTCCAAGTGATTTCAGTTTTTGGGTGAAATCTCTTGAGTCGCTTCAAGTTTTCGACTTCATTTTTTTTTAGGGTAGATGACATTTTTGAGGGTAGAGGAAGCTGAGTATATTTATTATACAGTTACATAAATATGCAAGTACTTGTGCAAGTTCTGTAACATGGCTTTTTTGTGTGTTTGTTACCCTGAATATTGTAAATTCTATACGTATGCACACACATCACATATATATAATATATATTTGATAGGCCTATGTAAACTCGATTTTCATTTTGTAATATTGATGTTGGATTCATTATAATTATGAATACTTGTATGCACAGAGCAAAAAAAAAAAAAAAAAAGATAAATAAAAGGCCAAAAATACAGGTTAAATTTAGCCAAAAAATATAATTTCCTGTACTTTCTGTATAATACAGTATATGTACATTTGTTGGGCCATGCGAAGCTGTGATAAATGACTTTTACAACGTTTAGAGCTAATTGTTATTTATGTCATCCATTGCGCAGTAAAGAATATTATCACCAATGTAGGGGAACCGTGCGTGAATATTTAACATTAGTTTTATTTGTCATGCAATATTGTGCTTTCACTGATAGCATGGACAAATGATCGTATTTATCTGCCATTATTAACATTTGGATTTATAACGAGTAACGTTAATGTGTTTTTGTATTTACGATGGACATTTTACCGTTATGAAGACACTGGTAGTAGATACAATATTTATATATACTGTATATAATTATGCACACACACACGTATATATATATGTGTGTTGTTGTATATATATATATTATATATTATATATATTATATATTATAGAATAATTATCACATCACCGTGATTCATATAAATTATTCGAGCTACAAATGTCCTTTAATATCTAATTCGCTCTACCTCGGAATTGATATATTTTCATATATGTAAACCGAAGGGGAATTTTTTAATTGATATTAATTTCGTCCCCTCCTGGGATCGAACCACCGTCCACCGGACAGGGACGAAATCAGGACGACATTGACCTCATGAGCGGACGAAATTATCAACTAAAAAATTCCCCTTCGGTCTACATATATGAAAATATATCAATTCCGAGGTAGAGCGAATCAGATTTTAAACATTTAGACATGTACCTCGATATATATATATATATATATATATATATATAATATATATATATATATATATATATATATATATATATATATATATATATATATATATATATTAATAAGATTGTACCTATAATAGATCCTTTTTTCCATACATGTGAACAAACAATAAAGGAACACCAAGAAGCAACAGTTATTAAAACAGTGTAGGCCTAGGGTGTGTTCATGTGTTTAATCGTTAATCAGAAAGTATGCCTATTTGATTATTGATAAAAAAAGGAATCTTACGATCCCTACCAATGGATAATAAAGGAAAACATAAACACGAATCATCTGTTCTTTCATGTAGCATTCACGCATCGTTGTATATGTACCCTGGGGAGCTTTTTAGTGTGCCATAAAGAGGTTAGGCCTACTCTTTGATAATTACAGTCCAACTGAAATTGTATGGCATTCGGAAGTACGGCGTCTGCGGTCAAGAATCTCATCATCTGTATAGTTTTTTTTCCCGGCGTGGGGGAGTTTAGAGGAGAGAAGAGGAGAGAGGTAGGATGGGAGAGATGGAGATAGAGAGAGAGAGAGAGAGAGAGAGAGAGAGGAGAGAGAAAGCAGCGATCTTTGAATAATGTATTAAGGAGGGGTGATGACGGAAATATTCAGCCGTGAAGCGCAACCATCTGTGGGAGAGATGAAAAAGTGCCTTAGTTTTATATAAGACTGTTTGTTCGTATTTCTGTCTATAAATCTGTATATATATATATATATATATATATATATATATATATATATATATATATATATATATATATATATAATTGATGTATGTGTAATCATATATTAACTAAAAAAAGTCCCCTTCGGTTAACATATATGAAAATATATTAATTCCGAAATAGAGCGAATTAGATATTAAAGGACATTTGTACATAATCGCCCGTGTGTGTGTATAAAAGAAAGTAAATCAAGGAATGTTTTGGCGTTAAAGATAATGCTATGATACTCCAAATCCGCACTTTACATACAGTCGTTCAGGGAGTGCTTCATTAATACGGGGCGGATCACGTGATGTTACAGTTCTCTCTCTCTCTCTCTCTCTCTCTCTCTCTCTCTCTCTCTCTCTCTATATATATATATATATATATATATATATATATATATATATATATATAATATAGATAGCTTTACGAGATAGAAACCTTCATCCGTGCAGAACTAATTCTGTAGACAGAAGAACCATCGGTAGGCGAGTGCGTAGATGGCATATAAATAATGAAATCATGACGACAACTTAGTTCCCCCATTGTCTGACAAATCTTTCGGTAACTCTTTTTATTTAATCGAACTCTCTCTCTCTCAATGGCGGTGATATGATCATTACTGTTGTACAATTACGCCCTCTTAATTTCTCTACTCGCGACCGGCTGAGGCCCGTATGTGGTGCGTACTATAAGACGATAGAAGACTTTAGGGAGTGGTAAACTTTAGCCACTATGAAGTCTCTTGATATTCTTAGCAGTTGACCTTGTCGTGTTTTAGGTACACTTCCCTTCCCTGTGGGCAGAATCAACTCCCCCGTTATAGTTATGCTTCAGTCCTCTCCTGATGCTCTCGTATTCGTTTGGAAATGAAACGGGCCGTCATTTAGACTGGTGAGTAAAAACACTGGTACAGCAAACATGGCCGTATTTTCTGTACTTGACTGATAGTTTAAATAATGAAATTAGCCCTAATTCTTGTGGTTGCGTGGTTTTGTCTATATGGAGGACGGGGGAGGGAAGTTCTCGATGTGTTGGGAGGGGAGGGGTGGGGTGGGGGTGGAGGAGATTCGTTGCAGAGTATGCGGTGGAGTGAGATATGGGGGAGGGAGGTTGGTAGTGTTGGTTATAAGGGTTGAGGGTGGACCGGTTGTGTGGCGCCACCGAAGTGGTTGTGTCGTTACTTCCCTCTGTGCTCCCCAGCCCGTCATCCACCCTCCCTCCCTCCCTCCATATTCTGCCCTCGTGACGCCTCTCATCCAGTTCATGCCACATTCATCGTTTCTTCTGCCCTTTTACGCTTCATCCCACAACAAACAAACGTTGGTTTGCAGCGATTTGGACGGCACCTGAAACCTTCTCTGCTGCCGCCGCCTCCATCGTATACGCTGGCGTCAGGAGAGAGGCTAACTATAAAGGCGTAGCATAATCATTTGCCCCGATACTTTTTTGATGTGCGTAAATCGGTTGCCCGGACATTATCGCAGTTCTTGCTGTTGTCAGTTTCACGTTTGTCGTAGTTTTGAGTTTAAGGGGACTTTGGAAAAGGCTGAATTATTAAAAAGAAGATAGATATCTTCTGTTGCAGTGGGATGTTAGAAGTCACACGACCGTAACGTCACCCTTCCCTTATGACATGTGTGAAGAAGATACTTAGTCTAGTCACGGCTTTCCTCGACATATATTATCGCGAGGCTCTAGTCTAGTAAATAAACAAGGGTCCTGGCGCCGGGTGGAATGAAGGATTTAGACACAACTGCAGATGTACGCCATCTGTTGGACGACGGTACAACAATGCTATTTTAATCGCCGTTAGACTTATACAAAGCTTTTAACCTCTTAAATGAATAGATAGTATCTCGTTTGGTGGAGAAAGTTGTGAGGTCTTATAAGCAACAGGTTTGCTCCTGAATGCAGAGATCTCGCTGGCTCTTGTCAGGGATTGTTGTAACGCCTTATAAACGAAGAAGTGACTCAGAAGTTCATGGAGTGTCATTGTAGTTTTTTGTAAATACGGTTTTCTCTGTGCTATTGTATCAGATACTACTGCGTTCATTTGAATTTTACAGGTCCTGAACATGGCGTAAACTTATCAATTGAATGAGTATTGAACTAAAGTGATATTATCAGTAGGTCATAGTAGGAGGAAAGGCATGTGATAGTATAAACCAGCCTCCTTTGGGCACCAGAAGAGTTAAAAGATTTGGACCTACTAGGTGGAGGTTTTTGGGAAGATTTAAATGTCAGAATTTCGCTAAAAGTTACATTCCTCTCTCTCCCAAAATCTAATCACTTATTGCCAGTCACCTGGTAAGGATTAAACATATTTACCAAAATCTATGGCAATGGTGTACCAGATAAGTAAATATAATTTAGAAAGAAAGAACGATATAGATCCAAGGCAATATGGACAAGAGCATTTGATTAAAAAGGTAACTCTGTGTAGACTGAGTTTCAGTGATGAAATTAGTTTTCTGTTGATAGTTTGTATTTTGTAAGTTAATATTTCTTCATTTTCACTAAGAAGTGTTGCAGTTTGGATATAAAACAATACACGAACAGCAGAAGTTACTCGCTGTTATTATTATTATTATTATTATTATTATTATTATTATTATTATTATTATTATTATTCACTCCATTACATGAGCTCTTGATCAGCATTGTATAATCTGGGTCCAGTCATGTGGGTTTTCAGTCGCCTACCGACGTAGACGAAAGGATGTTGCCTTTCCTTATTAATTGTTGTCGTTTCTTATTGTTGTACACCTATCAGTCAAGTTCAGAGAAAAACAAGACTGTAATCAATTTAACATCCTTCTTATCAACAGCGCGTGAACACCCGGCCATCACTCACCCCTCCTAATATACGAACCAGGCCGTTTACTTCTGCTGCATTTGAGAGAGAGAAAAAATGAAGGGGGGAGAGAGAGAGAGAGGCGGGGGGGGGTTGGGGGGGGGTGGGGGGGGGGGGGGGAGGCAGTATGAGCTGACATTTTAGGAATAAAAAGAACTCGTACTGGGAGTGTCTGAAAAATGGTTAATAATCGAAAGGCTCTAAGAATAAAAAATAGGAATAAAGATAGAGGGTCACAAAGAATATTTTGAAAAATGCATTAAATGTTAAAAGTTGAAGACAGAGCAGAAGTCTTTTGATGTCAAAATGGGAATGCCTCTAGAGGGGGCTGTTGAATATGTCAAAATGGCTTCGTTTTGTGGAGATTTGGAAAGATGGCTGAAGTACATTCAGTAACAAGTGATACGTTGCAGTATGGTGGCCATAGTGATCTCAGAGGATTAACCAGGGTTTGTATATATTGTGTATGTATGAAGAGATGGCTCCAAATTGGGTGAGAGAAATGTTTGTTCGTTTGTGTTTCGATGATTATAAGAGTGACAGGGGCAGATGTTTCTCAATATACCTGAGAATGTGTATAATGTTTTGGTTGATAAAGTAGGCAGGTAACAGACGGATAGATATAGGAGTTCATTCACTGAATAGGATGTGTGACTCAAGTGTTTGTTAGGCATCAACATCTGTGTGAGAAATCTGAATAAAGAAAATACTTTTATACTGTGTACATTGATCAAGGGAAAAGCTTATGATACTGGTGATCTAGATGATGATGCATTATTCAGAAGGTGATATATTGAAAAAGGTTAGGGGCCTACTGATGGTAAGGGGACAGTTGCCTGAGAATGTTAAGATAGGCGAGTTGGAGGTTTGATGCAAAACTTGGCCACCGATGAGAACGTGTTGTCTCCGTGAATCTATTATTCACGGTGAGGGATGTTGCTGAATTGACGAGAGACGCTGAAATAAAGTTTCTTATTATTTTTATTATTATTATTATTATTATTATTATTATTATTATTATTATTTAAAAATCCTCATAGTAGCACAAGTCTTCAAATGGAGAAACAAATCCACAGTTATGTAAATGTACATATATTTCAGTTTAAAAACAGCAAAGATAGCTTTCGGGAATCTGTACAGTTCCCGAAAGCTATCTTTGCTGTTTTTAAACTGAAATATATGTACATTTACATAACTGTGGATTTGTTTCTCCATTATTATTATTATTATTATTATTATTATTATTAATTATTATTATTATTATTATTAGTATTATTATTAATGAGTAAATGGGACGCAAGTGTAATGAGGCTAGCATATGAAAACAATCATGGTAATGAGTTCGGAGAAAAATAAAGGAAATTGATATTTTAATTATTATGAATAAAAAAATAAAAAAACATTTGCATCTTGCCGGCCTGGAATATTCAGAAGCCTAGTCAATGTATGGAGCATTCCAACTCCTCTTCATTATCAGAATCTTTATAATGGCCAATTTTGCCGCAGTGCTAGGCCTAAATTTTATAACCCGAATCGTTCATTAAATTTCCCTTTGTAATACCTAAAGTGATGAGCTGTTGACATTGCATTAATAAAAGTTAATCATGTTTTAAAGTTAGTCATGTTTTAAATGTTCGTTTTATAATCATGAATAATTATCTTTTATACTAATGATTATTTAATTAGTAATAATGTTTTTAATTACTTAATCAGTAGTTATGTGATTAACTGTAGGTACACCCAAACTCTCTCCCTGAGTGTAATTCGTCAGCATCAAAGTAATTACAGAAAAGAAACCTAAATTATTTTCTGCAAGCAAAGTCGTAAGCAAGAAACAAGCAATAAGTCATATTGCTAAATGTGCATGACCTATCAATGTTGGCTTGCATGGAGATTGGGTTTCTGCAGTTAAAACAAAGACATCGTACCACTGTTTTCTCAAGGGAGGCGCGATGGACCCTTCCTTCGTCAGTAGGAACCTTGTCTTTGCTTTGCTGTCATCAGCTTTGGCTGGGAAAAATTGTATTTGAATTTTGAATTTTGTTTAGCTCAAAGATTATAATTTTGTGGGAAAGCTCCTTGATTAGCCTGTACTGTTGTGTAATTTAGATACGTATATATATATATATATATATATATATATATATATATATATATATATATATATATATATATATATATATATATATATATATTATATATTTATATATAATTGAAATATGTTAAATACCACTTTAGCTGTATGCCCCACCAAAGTCCGATCACTGACACTCGCTCCATCCGGCGTGACGCCAGATAATTTTGAATCTCTCAGTCAATCAGTCATGAATGATTCGTTGCGAATTCTGTTAAAGAAAAGGACCTTTGGGTAATTGACTTCTACTTAACGGTTTTTTTCTAATTGTCCCAAAACCGGACCATATCTGACATTAGCGAGGATATTTTTATGAATGACGTCATCCACATGAACGATTACAGCACTAAATATTGGAAGTTATGGTTTCACTTCCAGTCGACATTTAGAATGTCTTCGTGACTACAGATTCATAGTACTTAATCCCGATTACTCATATCGGGGAAGTCCATTTTCGATGTTTTCTATTATTTTCCAGCGTAGTTGTAATTAGTATCCTATAGGATCGTGAATGGAAAGAGAATGAATGGAGAGAGAGAGAGAGAGAGAGAGAAGATAATATAGGGTGATGTCCTTCAAAGGTGATTTGACTGTCTATATTCTCTTAAATGGAAGTTATTGAACTATATATATCTCTTTCCCTCTCTTGGTCTAATTTTATGTGGTCGTGAGTATCAGCTTCAGTTGCCACTCGTAATTTTATATTATATTAATGTATTTACACTATATACATATATATATTATGTGTGTGTATGTATGTATATGTATGTATATAGTATTGTGTATACATATAAGTATATTAGCTCTATTCAAAATATTACTATTACTATTATACTATAACTGGCTATACTATTAATAATAGTAAATATGATAATAAAATTATGTCCATATAATTTTCTCACCTGTTGCACAATATCCGTAAATTGAATCGAGTTTTAAGGCGTAACTTGTCTGCACTTTTGAATATATCGAAAAATTTAACGGTTTGGGAATGATAACGATAATAATAATAACAATGATGATTTGATAATAAAAGAAAAGAAGACAGATAAACAGGAAATGTTGCAAGTTTTTTCCCCTTTGCAACAAGTCATCTGAACTTGTTAATTCATCGGAGTGACTGACAAGCACCAGTTTCTTAAAATGACTGTGCAAAGCAACGTCACTAAGTCTCCCGAGCTTTCAGATATTGAGGGTACAAGTTTCCGGTGCCTATCGATACTATAACGTCCATTATTGCTAATAAGCAAGACGAAGGCACTATAGTACGTATACTTAAATAGAGACGCCTCCACGCAAATACCATTTGTTTTTTGGAATATTCGTCAATAGCGTTTCCCCAGTAAAGGTGGTTTCATGAATGAGCTGGAAACTCGAAGAGGCTTATTGGTCGTAGTGTTTGTGCGTGTGTATGTGTGTGTATACGCATGCGCACTGGGGAAAAGATTATAGTCGAACTGGCGAACTTGTTGACGAATGGAGCGACGAACATCCGGTCATTCATCAACATCTGTTCGCTTTATTAATTCCTTCTATGGGAGGTCGTTGCCCTCTTGCTAACGAGAAGGAAGGCCTAAAAATCCGTGTCTTCAATCTTCTGGTGTCACTGGAGCCGTCCCAGTACAGATGAAAGATGTTAGTTGATACTAAAATGGATGGATTCTGAAGTCAATCTCTATTTTTGGCCGTTGAACAGACTTATACTTAGTCACCTTGGAGGATCGTGACAACAGAACGTACTACTGCGCCGAGCAAACAACTAAATAAGCAGAATAAAATGAGTTCCTTCATATAAGGTAAATAAAGAAAGGCCTCTTAAGGAATTTCAACGCCGCTTTTCTGCCCCGAAGACACCTTCCAGGCCAAACTCGTCCTCTTCCAAGACTCTACAGCTCCCATTAGTTATTCATGTATGCGAAGCATAACATCAACACACAACGTCACCATCTTGACACTGACCCTGCCGTGGTTCTTTCAGTGCTAACGATGAAA
>NC_087212.1:42749786-42777286 GCF_015104395.2 Macrobrachium nipponense
ACGAGATTTAAAAAAAAATTAAATTGTAAATGTTTCTTCTCAGCAGCCATTTTTTTTTACGAATAAAAAAAAATCCGTAACTGGGAAGTATTCATGCACTGAGTGGCCCCACTTCGATAGCAGCTATCAGTGATGAGTACGATTTGCCACAACCATTGCAACTGTAGCGAGACGTTTTTGTTTTTGCAACTACAGCAAACGAAAATGTGAATATAATTTAAGATAAAATATGAGGAATCTTTCGTCACAGATATAGTATATGCACTACCTCTATACAATTTCAGTGCCTCTTCTGTAGGTAAGATGTTTGTGTATGCTATCGTTACAGTGACTTAGATTTAGGTATCTTTTGCGTTGTTTTGTGACCATTATCGTCGTCCTTTTTGGAGGGGTTGGGGTAGGCCTAGGAGAATGTGTAAAAATTAATATTACACACGCATACAGAAATATGATTAAAGATATGTTTTTATTGTGATTAAAGTATATAAAAACATGAATGAAAGTGTTTACGAATGCTAGAATAAGAAGCAACGCATTTTAATAAAAAAAGATATGGACCCATTCATATTTTTTCAGTCTGTCATTCGCGGATTAATGAAATGTGTTTTACATTTTGAAATTGTTACAAATTTGCATTGGCTTCAAGTTACTAGCAGTGCTAAATTGTTGGAGCGATTATTAGCGAGTAGCCTAATGTTTCAGCATGAAAAAAAAGCCTCCAGTTTTCATAAATATACACCTACTGTTGAAGTGCCCCTTCAGGCTGAATGCAAAATTATAACAGCTTTTATTTCACAAAATTCCCATTAATATCACTCTTATCGCGTTATGTAAAAAGCAACGAATTCCTTTTAAAATCGAGACGGTCATGCTTTGTGTTATTACGAACGAGAGGACGCCGAAGAGAATTATAAGGATTTGGGGAATGTCACTTTACTTTTTCCCCATGAGCAAATCCAAGAGATAATCGTGTGTGGAGAGAGAGAGAGAGAGAGAGAGAGAGAGAGAGAGAGAGAGAGAGAGAGAGAGAATATATAGTCTCATTTCTTTCTTTCATTTTCTGGCTTTTTCCAACATCGTTAGGAGTTTTATTTGGCTTGTATGTTTATTTCTTTCCAGTAACCGGTCGTTTTTCTGGGTGGCAGATGATCAACATTGGTGGATTAGTTCATAATAATAATAATAATAGTAATAATAATAATAATAATAATAATAATAATAATAATAATTATTATTATTATTATTATTATTATTATTATTATTATTATTATTATTATTATTAGTTGTTGTGAAAAAACCGCATCGATGCAAATGTAA
This sequence comes from Macrobrachium nipponense, assembly GCF_015104395.2. NCBI lineage: Eukaryota > Metazoa > Arthropoda > Malacostraca > Decapoda > Palaemonidae > Macrobrachium > Macrobrachium nipponense. The sequence goes on from NC_087212.1 coordinate 42,751,104, forward strand.
ATATGTATTTAAAAATGTAAAAAACTTAAAGACTTAGTTGATAATGATATATTATTATTATTATTATTATTATTATTATTATTATTATTATTATTATTGCAAGCCCTTTGTTGATATTTGTAGCTTATTTCGAGTTTATTGCCATTTTCCGCCATCTCATTTAAATTACTCAAGAACTGAGTCACACACCAAAGAGATCCCATTGATACTGTCATTAAATATTGCTAGAGAATTCTATCATGTCGCCCAGATCCATTTGATTGTACGTAGATGTCAGGTTGAAGCTGAAAATAGGAGGAATATTATTTGATGGAAATTGAGTTTCGAAGACCACTGGCTTAATTCGTATGGTTATTAACTGAACGAGTCTGTTGCCAAGGAATAAATTTGTTTTTAAAATATTTTCCAAGTTATTTGTTTCGAGTGGATCTTGTCAGTGCTATTATTATCGCATTTTTTCACTGAGGAAATCAGTTTTGTAACTAAATATTACACTTATAGTTAATAAATTCTCTATTTTTTTATGGTTGCTTTCCCACAGCAATCAGTTATACTTTTTCAGTATAACTTCTTATACTTTTCTGTAAAGAAAACTATTGATGGCGATTTGTTTGTCCGTCCGCATTTTTCTGTCCGTAAAGTGGGATCCTGTGGGTACCATAGGAGTTGAAAGACCCAAATATTATGGAGGCTGGAGAAGAGTGGAAATTTGTGGAAGATGAAGCACAGGAAAGATTTGAGTGGTGGGATTTCACAGAGGCGTTGGAGGCTGTGAAGTGAAAATGATGACGTTCGTTTGTACCGAGATATGATAATTATGCTGTTCCTTTGTACAGAGAAGCCGTCGATGTACAGTTTTCGATCTGTTTCCCTCGACTTATCTTTTTTATCCTTTATATTTTTTAGGACAAAATGTTTTCCGTTATACAGAAAAGTGCGTTGATAGTGTTCAGTTGGACCAGAACGTTGTATTCATTGAAAGCTATTATTATTATTATTATTATTGTGTATATGTGTGTCTATCACAGTCCTTCAATTCGACTGGATGGTATTTATAGTGTGGGGTTCCGGGTTGCATCCTGCCTCCTTAGGAGTCCATCACTTTTCTGACTGTGTGCGCCGTTTCTAGGATCACACTCTTCTGCATGAGTCCTGGAGCTACTTCAGCCTTTAGTTTTTCCAGATTCCTTTTCAGGGATCTTGGGATCGTGCCTAGTGTTCCTATGATTATGGTTACAATTTCCATTGGCATATCCCATATCTTTATATCTTTCTTATTTCTATTTTCAGGTCTTGATACTTATCCATTTTTTCCCTTTCGTTCTCTTCAACTCTGGTGTCCCATGGTATTGCGACATCAATAAGTGATACTTTCTTGATTTTGTCAATCAACGTCACGTCTGGTCTATTTGCACGTATCACCCTATCTGTTCTGATACCATAGTCCCAGAGGATCTTTGCCTGGTCGTTTTCCATCACTCCTTCTGGTTGGTGCAAAGTAGCTGATGTTTCTTGCACAGGCTCCAGTGGAGGGCTTTTGCTACTGAATCATGCCTATTTTTGTACTGGTTCTGTGCAAAGTGCCGGACATTCGCTTGCTATGTGGTTTATGGTCTCATTTTTCGTATTGCACTTCCTACATATGGGAGAGATGTTTTTTTCCATCTATCGTTCTTTAATCATATCTGGTTCTTAGGGCCTGATCTTGTGCCGCTGTTATCATTCCTTCAGTTTCCTTCTTGAGCTCTCCCCTCTGTAGCCATTGCCATGTTTCATCGCTGGCTAGTTCTTTAGTCTGTCTTATGTATTTTCCGTGCATTGGTTTGTTGTGCCATTCCTCTGTTCTGTTTGTCATTCTCCTGTCTCTGTATATTTCTGGGTCTTCGTCTACTTTTATCAGTCCTTCTTCCCATGCACTCTTGAGCCACTCGTCTTCACTGGTTTTCTGATATTACCCCAGTGCTCAGTTCTCGTGTTATCTATAGTCTGTCCGTATTTGCTTTTGGGTGTAGTGCTTTGTGTATTGCCGCATGTTTCCTAGTTTTCTGGTCTATGCTGAGGAGTTCTGCTTTCGTCCATTCCACTATTCCTTCGCTGTATCTGAGTACTGGTACTGCCCATGTTCTTATGGCTTTTATCATATTTCCGGCGTTGAGTTTTGACTTGAGTATCGCCTTGAGTCTCTGCATATATTCTTTCCTGATCGTGTCCTTCATCTCTTGGTGTTTTATATCCCCTCCTTCCATTGTTCCCAGGTATTTGTATCCTGTCTCATCTATGTGTTTGATGTTACTCCCATCTGTTAGCTTTATCCCTTCAGTCCTAGTTACTTTGCCCTTTTGTATGTTGACCAAGGCAGATTTTTCTATTCCAAACTCCATCCTGATGTCCCCAGATAGAATCCTTACAGTCTGGATTATTATTATTATTATTATTATTATTATTATTATTATTATTATTATTATTATCCTTTGAAACATGAAATACGTACATATACATACATATACGAGTATATATATATATATATATATATATATATATATAATATATATATATATATATATATATATGTGTGTGTGTGTGTGTGTGTGTGGGTGTGTAATATATCTATACATATATAATATATATATAAATATATATATATATTTATATATATATATATATATAATATATATATATATATATATATATTATATATATATATAGTCTACTATATACACATTTATGCAAGATCTTGCGAACTTGAGCAAGAAAATCATCCGGGTTACATCGACATGAAAATTTAACGATGAAAAAGTTTGAGTATTGTTATCCATGATAGAAAAAAATAGATGATAATCTAGTTTTCCTATGTAGCATCAATAAAGAAGAGTTGAACAACTCCTAAGTAAAACAGCGGCGTTAAAGTTATGCCAATTAACGGATTCTGATTCCTGACGTCTGAGAATTTCTCGGACTAAGTGATTATGGCGTCTGGACCATTCATTGGTGCAATTTTAACTTTCAGTTCACATAAGAATGATGTTATGAGATGTCTCTTATGAAATGAGATGTCTGTATAACTGTCAAATATACATATTGTTATTTTTATTATTATTAACTGCTTTTGTAAAATAAGACTTGTATTTATGGTTACTTTAGAGTGTTTATAATTAATTACGTCCTACGGCAAAGAATTTTTTTTTTTGGATATGTCGTAACCTTAAAATATTTTCCTGTTCATTGATTTGAACAATTGTATTTTTAAACACTCAAATCTTCATTATCGCTAATGGTGCTGCTCCTGAAAATCAATGTTTTTGTTATCAGTGAGAGGTATTGCTTTATAAAACAACAAATCATCTGATATTTAAGGATCTGTGAGAATGAATAATAATGTTCACCATCTTTATTTTTATCGTTTTTTTAATCTATGCTAAAAGAATCGCGTAAAAGAAAACTATAGTGATATTGAAGTCTTTCAGTAAAAGATTTCAAATAATGCTGTACTTTGTTCTTATTTCTGTAACATTACGTCCTTTTCATATGTGCTCGTGTTTATTTTACTGATTTGCTTATATTTTTGTCGTTCCTTTCTAACTGTTGGTTTTATTATTTTTTTTTTTTTTTTTGTATTTCCATATTCTTTGGAAGCTAAAATTTCGAGCCAATGGCCCCCTGAAGGCTTGTTCCTCATGGATAGGGGTTTATCTTCTGAATAATAATAATAATAACATAATAAATAATAATAATAATAATAATAATAATAATAATAATAATAATAATAATGTGCACCCATACTCAATGATACATCTTTTTACCTTTTTTTCTTTTACAAGGTTGGTGTTATTAATTAAGTACGTATTTATTTAGTTTGTTATTAATATAATAATAATAATAATAATAATAATAATAATAATAATAATAATAATAATAATAATAATAATAATATGTATCCAGTGTGAATGAAAACACATTTTTGTCCCCTACATGTTATTAATTAAGAAGGTGTTGGTTTGGCTCATTAATTCAGAGTAGGGTGAAAAATATGTTTAGGGTAAACAGAATCATTCCCCAGTGTTAGCATGCGATCTCATAAGTAGTTACTTGGGTTCATCGCCACAACGAGACTTGTTTGTTTGTTGTCTCTCTCTCTCGGCCCGACAACAGTCAGTCGGTGCCCCAGTGCCAAGTATTTTGAGGGGTTGTTGGCATTGGCACATCATAGGGTTATTCAAGATCTACAACCCCTCTCCCTTCCCTCTTTTCATCCTTTTTATCAAAGGATAATTGTGCGAAAGACCTTACACTTCTGGGAGACTTTTCGAGTGGTCTTGTTGACGCACTTATGATGTTACATATCTCTCTCTCTCTCTCTCTCTCTCTCTCTCTCTCTCTCTCTCTCTCTCTATATATATTATATATATATATATATATATATATATATATATATATATATATATATATATATGTATGTATATTGTAAAAACCCCAATGCCCTCTTGCTACAATTAAAAACGTATCTAATAAAAATTGATCAGTAGATTGCGTGTAGAATATACTACGAAAGTTCTTGTTCCAAGTCCCTGTTTCACTTACCTTTCTACCGTGGATTTAAGGATTTGTATAATATGTTTGAATGCATCGGTGTATATTATATCTGTAGTTGTATGCCACGAAATACCTGCAGTGGCAACTACAGCAGATAAACAGTAGATATCTCCGTTGTTCTCGTGTAACCTTTTCAACTGATAGTCTTATCTCGAGATGAGAACTTGCTGTGTCACAAATTGCAGGTATTATTTTCCGCGCGAGGTCTGATGACCTTCATATTGCGTGCCAAGTTATAGAGTTTATAAATGCTTCTCTTTGGCAGGAAGAAATTGAACTTCTAAAGTGCTAATAACAGAGAGAGAGAGAGAGAGAGAGAGAGAGAGAGAATTATTATCGAAGCACTAATAACCAAAGGCTTGCTTATGTTGTTCTAACAAAGAGATAGGGAAGGATATTTTTTCCTGAAATACTAATAAAGGGGAAAGAGAGAGGGAGAGAGAAAGAGAGATTTTTTTTAAGGGGGCTAACGATGTTTATTGAAACCTCCTCCCCCCTCCCCCTCCCCCTCCCACCCCCCCACCCCCCAGATAATTAATGTATTAGTTATGTCAGGCTGAAGGCCATCTTGTTATGATTTCCTACCATTTTCGTGTTTTTTTTTTTATTTAATTTCGTATCAAAATTACATGTTATAATTTAGATCACGTCATAATACATTAAGGTTGCATTTAATAATTATCTAGAAACGTTTGCATAAAACAGAGGGCGTTATTAGGTTTGAAATGAGCGTTACAGAACATCATTTGTAATCGCAAGTCTCGCTTTCAGAACTTAAAAAAAAAAAAAAAAAAAACATATATATATATATATATATATATATATATATATATATATATAATATATATATATATATATATATATATGTGTGTGTGTGTGTGTGTGTGTGTGTGTGTGTGTGTGTGTGTGTGTGTGTGTATTGCACTGAGGCCGCAATCCGCATACTTAAAGTGGCCTTGTCAGAAAGGAATAATAAAAGTGGCGCCGACATAAACAGCCTTATCGCCGTGGTATTGCTCGCTGATGATTCGCGCATGCGCAGACCACGGCAGAAACCGTTCGACGTACTGATTCATAAATTGTAACAGACGATGCTTGTTGAAATCGCAGTTTACCTGAGTAGGTGGCGCCGCGAAGCGAATTATTTTTTATTCGCTTACAAGAGGATATTGTTGAAAAGTGTCACATTCACTTTTTCACTAATTATTATTATTATTATTTTTATTATTATTACATATTCAGAAAATGACCCCTATTTTTTGGAACAGAAGGTAATGGGAAGGTAAATAAGAAAAGATTATTAAATGAATAAATAAATAGATAAAAATGTAAGTAAATTATTAAAATCCAAGGAGACTTGCATAAGGGTAGTAATGCATCGCATCTTTGCTTGAATATCTGAAGTTGCAGTCAACAGTGGTTGATGTTTGAGAGATATCAGTCATTTGGGATTTTGAATTAAGAATACTTAAAAATCGCTTCTTACGTAATTCAGTATATTCTTTGCTTGCTTGTTTTCCGATATTATCAGATTTTGGTTCAGTGATCTGTTATTTTTCTTGTTAAAACTAATTAATTTAGTGTTGATAAATCCTATTTCACGATTTTTTAAAAGAAAATCTTAGTTGGAGGCCATAGCTGAAGTTGAGAACCTATTCAGGTATTCTTTTAAACCTTACCTTATATATATATATATATATATATATATATATATATATAATATATATATATATACGTATATAAATATATATATATATACATATATATATATATATATATATATATATATATATATATATATATATATATATATATATATATATATATATATATATATATATATATATAAATATATATATAATATATGTTCAACCGAAGGGTGGGCTAAGGCTTCGCTGCCTGTCCTGGAATTGAAGATGTCGATGGTTCGTGCCCGTCGGCCGGCAATTCTATTATCGCCTAAAAAATTCCCCTTCGGTTAAACATATGTGAAAATATATTAATTCCGAGGTAGAGCGAATTAGATATTAAAGGACATTTGTAGCTCGATATATGTATATGAATCACGGTAATGTGATATGACTTATATATATATATATATATATATATATGTGTGTGTGTGTGTGTGTGTCTGTATGTATGTATATATATAGGCTACTGTAAATTTCAGGCGCCATAAGAGGATTATAGTTACCGTGTGAAATAAGTATATTTTTATGAGTAGTCATTTTAGCATAATCACTGTAGCTCCCTGTTTCTAAATGCATAAAAAAACTGGAGACATTACTCACAATTTAAACAAAACCTGTAAATTATGTTAACTCTGTAATGTAAAGTATAGTTTTACGACTTGACGCATCTTAAATTCAGCGTTCGGGAAAAAAATTGGCTGAAGGTCCTATAATTTACGGTATTATGACCTTGTAAAAAAGAACTTACAAGTAATAAAGAAGTCACTCTTGAGTAGCAAAGCGCTTGGCAATTATAGTGACAAACCAGTCACTTGCTTTTGTGCCCCATGATAGAATTAGTTCGCCAATAATGGGATGTTCCTATGGACAGCTGCAGGCCGTCTACACCGACGATATTGAAGGAACTAAAACAGAAAATTGAATCATCCAAAGAAGCATAAAAATCGACGAAACTGAATATGTTCCACAAACATAGATAAGAAGAAATTGAATTGGCTGAACAGGCATAAAAGCGACGAAATTGAATAATCTAGATAAGCATTAAAAACGACGAAAGTGAATAATCTTAACAAGCACAGAAAAAGACGAACGTGAATCATTTAAAGAAACTTAAAAATCGACGAAACTGAATATGTTCCACAAACATAGATAAGAAGAAATTGAATAAGCTAAGCGATGAAATTAAATAATCTGAACAAAAGTACAAACGACAACATTTAGTAAGCTAAACGAGGAAACTGAATAATTTAAACAAACACATAAAGCCACTGAACTGAATAATCTAGACAAGCATACAAACGACGGAATTGAATAAGCTCAACAACCGTAAAAACCCAAAAGAAAATAAAAAATGTGGGGCATCTCATAAACACCGCCCGTTAGACGCACAGGTACGTACCAGCTGAGAGAGAGAGAGAGAGAGAGAGAGAGAGAGAGAGAGAGAGAGAGAGAGAGAGAGAGTTCTCAATTTCTAAGTATTATCCTTTACTCTTCCTTTTGAGGGAAAGAGATTCTCAGCTCCTCACTATTATACTTGATCTTCCTTTTGAGAGAGAGAGAGAGAGAGAGAGAGAGAGAGAGAGAGAGAGAGAGAGAGTTCTCAATTTCTAAGTATTATCCTTTACTCTTCCTTTTGAGAGAAAGAGATTCTCAGCTCCTCACTATTATACTTTATCTTCCTTTTGAGAGAGAGAGAGAGAGAGAGAGAGAGAGAGAGAGAGAGGCGTTCCGAATTACCGGTTGTGGGACCGAGTAAATTAAAGGGTTGGCTGCTGCTTCTCGCATTACGCATCTCAGAGGCAGAACTTAGCAACACTGATCTTCCTTCTTGGCTGTTGTTAATCGTCGATCTTGCGATCCATACATACGCACCTACGCGTCCTTGCAAGCGTGGGCCGTTGTTGAGTCATGCATGTGTGCGAGAGAGATGCGAGGTTGGGTATTTAAACTTTTCTTTCTTTCTTTCTTTCTTTCTTTTCCTAGTTGGAACACATGGATAAATGGAACAGTTGTTTGTGGTTGTGTATGAGAAGGTTGAAGTCATATATCCATTGGTTCACTCATACTTACGTACATGTATATGTACATAGACGCTCACAAATAAATATATATTTATATAGTATATATATGGATCTATATATATTATATAATTAATATATATATGTGTGTGTGTGTGTGTGTGTGTGTGTATATAATATATATATATATATATATATATATATATATATATGTTTGTGTATATGTATGTATGTATGTTTATATATATATATATATATATATATATATATATATGTATGTATATAGATGATTTGTACCTACCTGATATGAACCTATAACTAATGAATGAGAGAATATCCATTATTATTTTTTCGTGGCCCTCTCTCTAGTTGATGTGGGTATTGTAGCAAGGATCAGTTCCACTGGTTTAACAAAACATTATTCATTTATGTATACACACTTCTCGATCCATCGGAGTTCCTTCGAATCTCAAGTAAAAGTCGTAGTTCAGTCATATGATCGTCTGTGCTAGCATCGTGGAAAGTTACTATTTCTGATTTTTCTTTATTGTCATTCAGTCGTATGATCATCTTTGCTAGCTACGTGGGAAGTTATTTCTAATTTTTATTGTGGTTCAGTCATATGTTCATCTTTGCATAAAACAAATAAACCCTGAATTAATTGTTAAATTACTTGCCATATGACTGGCAAGTATGAATATAAATAAATAAATATGTAAGTAAACAAAAACATTAACAATAGCTCACGTTTCACGCAGCTTGCAAGGATGATAATATGACTGAACCACATAAAATACCTCAGAAATTACTTTCAACGCAGCTAGCGATGATAATCATACGACTGAACCACGACAAAATATTCAGACAACTTTCTATGTAGCTATAGTAGATTCACATCAACCGTGTATTTGATGTCTAGGCCAGTCCCTTACGACGCTCCTGATTGGCTGTTGATAAGCCACTCACAGGGCTGGAAACTCTCAGTCTCTCTCGAGAGTTCACATGGGTAGGATCTATGTTCCATCTCTCCTGAGGTATACTTCTTTTAGGAGAGGTGGAACATAGTACATCCTGCCTATGTGAACTCTCTCGAGAGAGTGAGAGTTTCCAGCCCTGTGATTGGCTTAACAACAGCCAGTCAGGAGCGTGGTTGATGTGAATCTACTATAGCTACATAGAAAGTTGTCTGAATATTTTGTCGTGGTTCAGTCGTATGATCATCATCGCTAGCTGCGTTGAAAGTAATTTCTGAGGTATTTTATGTGGTTCAGTCATATTATCATCCTTGCAAGCTGCGTGAAACGTGAGCTATTGTTAATGTTTTTGTTTACTTATATATTTATTTATTTATATTCATACTTGCCAGTCATATGGCAAGTCATTTAACAATTAATTCAGGGTTTATTTGTTTTATACAATAGTAACTGTGTGACCTCCTGGGGGAATGAAGAGGCGATTAATGGAGCGAAACGGAACCGTGACTTGTCTGGAGAGATTTGACCTCTGTGGCCTTCTGTCGAAACTCCTCTTTAAGTGGAGGTTGGAGGAGGAGGAGGGGGCCGGGTGGAATAAGGAGGAGGGGCTTCTTACAGGGACTGCAGAAGTGTGACTGAACGAGAGGGGAAGTGAATTGGTATGCAACGGCTGATGGATGATTTGTGAAGCGTCTCTGTTTCGTAATGAGTTGGGGAAGTGGTATGAAAGCACCTGTTTGTTTTTCCCGTTAGAATGAGTTCAGTAATGAGTTTCATGAAGTTTATTGGTATTGCTTCTCGTTTGGTAATTTTAAAAGAAGTCGTTAGTTGATTTATAATATTACGTCGTTTCCATATATTCCTCAGTTGTGCAAAATGATGATCAAGACTGAATGAGTGAATACTAAAATTGCATTATAGACACTTATGCGCAAAGAAGGAAGCCTCTTTTGTATGCATATAAGTGAAAATGTTTTCCAGAAATGTAGGGAGATTCTTTCCTAAATTGCCAAGTAAAAGCAACCGGCTTTCACTCTGTTTCACGCTTTCTGACAACAGAAAAAAAAGAAGAAAAAAAAAAAAAAAGACTCCAGTACCGGGTGAATAACCTTCCAGGAGAGGTCTTTGTCTCCGTCGTGAGAATTCCTGCGTCGTGGGCGCTTTCTTGGGATCTGACCTTCCTTTAGAAATGTGCTTTTAACGTTCTGAATGGGTTTCAAAACGTAACTTGGAATTTTGGTGGCGATTTCTCGAACTAGAAGCAGGATAATCCTTTTACGGATTTGTTGATAAAATTCTTTGGTAGAGAAGATAATGAGTAGAATTCAGTCTCGTGAAGTTTATTAGAAATATGCTTTTAACGTTCTGAATGGATTTTACTCGGTTTGGTGGAGAGAGTTCCCTGGCTTGAAGCAGAATAATCCTCTTATGCATTTGTTGTTGATAAGAATTTTTGGTAGAGAAGGTAATGGCAAGAAATCAGGCAAATGAAGGCTATTAGAAATATGCTTTTAACGTTTTGAATGGATTTCAAAGCGTAACTCGAAGTTTCTGTAGGGAGTTCCCTGCTGCAAGCAGGATAACCATTTTATGCATTTTTTGACGATATTCTTTGGTAGAGAAGTAGTGACAAGAATTGTCGGTCTCGTGAGGTCTGTAAGATTTCAAGGTAAAGTTATGGGAATTCTTCATTTTTTTTCCTTTACCCCTCACCGTAACAGGATGCCCCTCCCGTCGGTCTTTTAATTTAGGAAACTAGAAAGCTGAGGTCCTTTAACAACACACAAGGATTCCATGTCCTTTTATTCTTGAGCCATGTGAATTGTCGTTAGTTGGGCAGTAGGGCCGAAGGATCAATTGAGAAACCTCTCGAAAATAATAGAAAAATAATGATTTCAGGAGCTACTATATCATACCTGATTTTATTCATTTCTTTTAAATATCTCAAGATAAACGTGTACGAGAAGCCCTTTTGTTTTCACGAATATCAAGTCACAAGTATCGTTTAATATCAGTTCTTCATTCCCTTAGGAATCACTTCAACCAGGGAGGAATTATGATTGGTATATTGACAAGACTTTCTGCCAGAGTTCGAACCTGGGCATTAGAAACTTTACAATGTCGAATTGGGCAACTTGTCAATTATAATTGCCTTTGGATGTAAGTTACCCCAAATTATTATATATATATATATATATATATATATATATATATATATATATATATATATATATATATATATATATATATATATATATATATATATATATATATAATATAAGGTATAAGTCACGAGGGAAAATTAAACAACAGAGTTTCCGCAAGATTTTTCGACGTTCAAACGTCCTTTAAGTAAAGGACGTTTGAACGTCGAAAGATCTTGCGGAAACTCCGTTGTTTAATTTTCCCTCGTGGCTTATACCTTTATTTATGGATTTATCACGTTCCAAACTTCCGTGATTCAGTTATACATACATGATACATACTATATATATATATATATATATATATATATATACTATATATATAGAGAGAGAGAGAGAGAGAGAGAGAGAGAGAGAGAGAGAGAGAGAGAGAGAGAGAGAATTTCAGCGTTAGTGACTTTGCTTTTGAGACGCCAGTTAGCATAAACCAATCAACCAATGTCTCTTGAGTACAATCTGTTAAACAAAAGCCAACAAACAACAAATGGCACAGTCCAGAGGGAAAAGGCATAACTCCTTTCAGATTCATTGACTGGATTAAACTTTGTATCGTATTGGAGTTAAGAACAAAAGTCGTTATGGAGTTCTGCATTAATCTCTTCATGCATTTAACGGCAAAAGTTAAGGAGGGCAGTTGAAGAGCTTTATTGTCAATTGCGCGATTGCAACTGGGATTCAAATTGAGTAGCGTAGCCATAACACCAATCAGCGAATCCGTTTCCTTTTTTCAAAAGCTTTTTTTTGGAAATGTCGACTCCCGAGATGTCAAGTGTTTGCTTAGAAATATAAAACGGGATGCATTAGCTTTTAATTTTTCGTAGAATGTTATCATATTAGCCGATTATGTTACAGGACGAGTATTAACTATTAATGAAAATATCAAATCAGCTTTATCTTTTTTTTTCTTTATTTAACTTGCTGTAAGTCGTGAGGTCTTGTTCATCTTTCAAATCACTCAATGATTCTTTTTTCCCCGGATTACCGAGGGCATTGACTGAGAATTATATATATTCAAATATAATGTGTGTACCTGCATACATATATAGTATATATATACTTTATGTATATATATATATATATATATATATACATATATATATATATATATATATATATATATATATATGTATGTAACTATCTCTGTACGTGCACATGTTTGTGTATATACCACATACACTTTGAAACGCATTGAGAACTTGTTATACATGTAACTTACCATCTGGAAAAGAATAATGATGGGGTATGACATCACTGGCACCAAAGGGGAGAAGTGTGGGAAGGGGTGGGAAAGATGAGAAACATAAAAATTACTGAAAAAGACAGATATTAGTGTAATCCATAGTTTTCAAGGACACTGAGATGAATAATAACACTCCCAATGCCCTTTAAGTCCAAGTTCTGCCCTAATAGGAAAGGGTGAAAAATAAAATGTAAAAAAGACCAGATATTAGTGTCTAATCCATAGTTTTTAAGGTCGCTGGGATGAATAGAGACACTCGCGATGCCCTTCAAGACTTAGTTCAGCCCCATAAAATGTCTAAAATGCTGGGCAAAGTAACTGAAGCAACTATCTTAACAGGAAAGAGAGAGAGAGAGTGAGAGAGGATAGGTGTTCATCGGTTGTCAAAGTTTTCACGGGGAGCGCTAGGTTGGTCAGCTAATATATATATATATATATATATATATATATATATATATATACATACATACACATATACATACATAGATATATGTGTGTATCATATAATATGTCATACAGTTGTTTTGGAGTTTACAAAATGTATTCGATTGTTTCTTTGATTTGACTCGCATGTGTGATGGTTTGCTTGTTGTGTGCACGCGCGTGTATGAACTAGACATATGCCAAGTACAATTTTGTGTGTATATATAACACACTCATATAGTGTGTGTGTGTATACTCTTAAAAGGTTTGAGATACATCTGAATGTATGCTTATATTCTTAAGATAAAATAGTTTTTATTCAGAATACCCACCAAATGGAGTCGTTGCCTATAATATAAGGTGAACTTAGGGACAGATTTCTTTTCTGGTACGAACGCAGTGGGTCATTGCGGGCTACGAGAACATGTGCAGTGAGTGATGGTGCTATAATTACGTTTAGAATAACTCGTGCAGGTTAACTGACGAGACTTTTTTTCTGGTAATAATTTGTTCTATACTCAATACTGACCGACAGGTATCGAGCATCAGGTATCAAGCGGTATTAAACGTTGCATTTCAGTCAATCGTACAAAAAAATATATAAAGTTTTTCTCTTTGTGTCGTTCTTTCTGGGCCTACGTTTTAGACGTAATGAGATTAGATGAAAGTGTGTGTGTGAAGTAAGCTACAGTAAAGTCATTAGCTAGAAGGAGGGAGCTAAACACCCAACTATAGCGGAAGTAACTAAGCCTAAGTGTCTTGAAGTAAGAATAATGGCAGGTTTAGCCTCGTGAAGATGTGCTAATCCTTTACAAAGAGATGTAAAAGAAAGAATAGGGGAGATGAGAGAGGGTACGTTTGCATTTCTTACTAGATGTATTTCATAGTGAATGTATTTCTTAGTGAATACATTTATTAGTAAATGTATTTCTTAGTATATGCATTTCTTTGTAAGTGTATTTCTTAGTGATGCATTTCTTAGTAAGTCTATTTCTTAGCAAGTGCATTTCTTAGTAGATGCATCCTACGGTAAGTGTATTTCTTAGTGATGCATTTCTTAGTAAGTCTATTTTTTAGCAAGCGCATGTCTTAGTAGATGTGTCTCTTAGTAAGTGTATTTCTTAGTATATGCATTTCTTAGTGATGCATTTCTTTGTATATACATTTCTTATTAAGTCTGTTTCTTAGCAAGTGCATGTCTTAGTAGATGCGTCTCTTAGTAAGTGTATTTCTTAGTAACTACAATTCTTTGTAGATGCATTTCATGGTAGATTTATTTTTAGTAAGCATATTTCTTAGAGGATGCATTTCATAGTAAATTTATTGCTGTGTAATCCACTTCTTAGACGCATTTCTTAGTAGATGCATTTCTAAGTCTATACGAATATTTAATTAAAAAGAAGGAATTACGTTTTATTTTAAGAAATATTTTTTTTTTGTTCGACTTTCGTTTTGAGAAAACTTCAAAATCTAAGTTAAGAGCAAATCTTTATCTTGTTCACCAGCTTCTCACAAATATGGTTTGTTTACCCTCTTAGGGATTTATCCTATCGACTTGTTCTGTAGCTTTTTTGTGTTTTACGTATGGCTTCTGCGCTGTGCTGCGTAGAATGCAGATGACACCTGACGTTACCCACACACGTGCGTGGATGTGCGTGACCAACCCGTGACCAACAAAAATGCAGCTTAATAACCGACTTGCTAGCTGTACACCCAACCCCCCTTGCTATATAAACCCATGCAACTTGTATGCCAATCCATTCACTCTTTGAAAATAATCACCAGAGCGCTTTTGATACGTCAAAGGTAATAAAAATGAAATGATAAAGAAAACTTTCCATCTCCTTTGGAAATCTGATATCCCAGATACGCGCTGATGAAAAGAAGATATATTAAAAAGAATAGAGAAGACTATATAAACTCTATATTTTCAGTAGATGAAACCTATGCATATGGGAAAAGCCCACACGGGTCATTGAGTTGAAATTCAAGCTTCCAAAAGGATATGGTGTTCATTAGGAAGAGGTCAGAGGAAGTAAAGGGAAATGCACAAAGATCTCACTTATTAAAAAAGCGAAAATAAATTAAGAAGTTAATAGATTTATACAAATTTATTAAAATGCAAGAAGAATATCATTAGGTTGGTAATGCATTGCATCTTCGCTTGAACTCCTGAAGTTCCAACTTGCATGTTTGTTTATGTATATACGTGTGTGTGTGTGTATACACACACACACACATTATATATATATATATATATATATATATATATATATATATATATTATATATGTGTGTGTGTGTGTATGTGAGTATATATATATATATATATATATATATATTATATACATTTATATACATATATATGTATAAAAGATATGTATAAATTGCACATTTATACTTATGTATTTATATATATATATATATATATATATATATATATATAATTATATATATATATACATTGTATAAATATAGAGATATATATACATATATATTTTTTCTTACATAAATACATATACTTACATAATCACTGAAAATTGACCAAGTAATATATGTATTAATTATTTTTATGCAAAATCTTTGTTGCAACGGATGATTTCATTACTGGACAGTGTAAGACAAATGTTATTGACTTTTGTATTACATCTTTTTTTATTTCTCCAGGGGCACCAATAAGAAACTGTCAAGATTAGACTTGTAAAACTGGAATTCTAAAGTTTATTACGGGGATGTCAAATCTTACAGATTGCCTTGGTAGGGAAACTTGTTGGCAGGATTGTATTGTAATCCGTACAACATGTGAATGTATGATACTGTTTTAAAGGTTTTGCCTTGTTGGAACAGTAAATGGATTTCCGTTATTCCTGTACATTGGTGCTGTTTTTGGTGTATATAAATGGGGCTTATTAAAAAAGGAACCTCCCCATATATATATATTACAAGGATTTTATTCCCAAGGCTATCTAGATTTTTCATGGGGTTTTCTTTATTATTATTATTATTATATTATTATTATTATTATTATTATTATTATTATTAAAGTTGTCAAGTAAGGTTCCTCAGGTATTGTTAATGTTTTATACATAATCAATGTTCTTTCAAATGAATATGAAAATTGGATTACGCCTAGATTTGCGTAAACAGTTAGTCAAAAAGAAGGATAATTAAAATAGCCTTGAAACTAACATGAATAAAGGAAATTTGGCGTGTGTGCACTTTTATTTGTTGCTTTCTTTGTCAGTTTAAAATGTTCGTATATGATAAAAGAAAAGCAAAAATATTGATTCATTTCCATTATCTTCTTGTCGATATTCTTCATTTGTTCGATTTCACTTGTCTTACACATTTTGCTTATATGTTTTTTTGGAAGTTAATGATAACTTGACGCGAGAATGTTGTCTGTACTCGCTGACAAATGCATTGTCCATATCTGAAGCCTCTTCTTATAGCACTTTCATATTATGGAAGGAGGTCTCACACAAATTTATATGTAACTTTCTCTAGAACTATCAGGTACTTGGTAGTATGTATGCTCACCAAGTCATTTTTCCCGTTTGAAAATAAGGTGACTGTTTATTTTAACTTTCCCTGACCCTGGTTTTTATTCTGGAAAGAACCTTTTGTTTTTACAATTACTTCTCGCCTGGATTCATCTGGAGATGAATCAGATTCTTCTAGTTATTTTTTTAAATAAGGTTACAGGACATTCTAACTATTTTTGTAAATCGTTTTTATTTTGGAAAAAAAACCCTTGGTGTTTATAAATGACCCTCGCATAGTATTTTATTGATTATCCTGTAGTATTGCATTGAGAAAACCTTCTGGAGATGAATCAGAACCTCCCAGTTCTAAATAAGGTAATGGGTACGACACTTGGTTCCGTTTGACAGCTGCAAATCATTATGCATCTGGCAACAGACACCGATGCCCACAATCTGTGATTAACGGAGACATCATTATTTATCCTGTTGAGGTAAAGAGAAAGAAAAAATACGCGACCGTTCCTGTTTTTCGTTTGTTAGTCTTTGGCGCCATGTTGTTGCTAAGCTCAAACCTGTGCTAGTTAATGCTGAGTCATTTTTGATCGTAAGTATCTAGTTTTTTTTTTTTCAGTCTTGGTTTGTGTTGTGTATGTGTGTTTGTTGCGTCCTGTCAGCGTTTGTGCATTTTGCTTCTTTCTGTCCTTGCGTATGTTTAACATTCTGCTTTCTGCTTCTTCATGTTCCTGCTTAATGATAACTTCTTTTGCATGTTCTCTGGCCCCTTGTTTTTTCTACATTGTAATTTGCTACCTCTCTCTCTCTCTCTCTCTCTCTCTCTCTCTCTCTCTCTCTCTCTCTCTCTCTCTCTCTCTCTCTCTCTCTGCTCTTGTTAGAAGCCTGCTGTATCTTTTATCTCTTAATTACTGGGGACAAATGGATCTCTTTGTTGAAATTCAGGAGGCGTTGATAACTGGGCGCTGGTGGTCGCGTTTTCAGTCATAATGGAATAAGTCTGCCGAGAGAGAGAGGAGAGAGAGAGAGAGAGAGAGAGAGAGAGAGAGAGGAAAAAAAACTGGCGCAACTCCTCAGTTCCTTCCTTATACGTGGCAGTTTCATGTAGCGTATCGACGCGAACATGCGGCTTTAACGCATGCGCGTGATAATAATCATTAATCACCGATTCTTATCGCAAAATAAGCTGACATTACACCTGCGTGGTCATTTATGCGTTCACACTCATGGCTATATCGACTGGCATTCTTTTTACCCAGTTACCTTAGGGTGAAAACTGTTAATTTATTCGTCTGGTTGATGATGGAGACCGCTTCATTAGTAAACAGTTTGGACGCCCGTCAAACGCTGCGGGAGTCCTCCTGGGGTTCCAGTAGACGCCCTTTGTGTTTTGTCCCCTATTTCTCACATTGTTTATTTTATTTTCAGTGCCATAAAAACTAGCGATCAAAATAAGAAAAAGATTTCATTAACTATTTGTCTGTCGATTGGGGGCATTACGAAGTCGTTCCTCTTTCTGTGTGACGTAGTCCAGTAATGCTTACCAGGTGAAACAATGTATTTATAATCGCTGCTGTCATGGTGATCATTATAATGAAATGATGATTGTGTTTGTTTGTTTTATTCAGTAACTTCATGAAACGTGCAAGGAAACGCCAAGTATAAATCTACAATTTCTATTGGTCACGGAATTTAATCACCCGACTCGGTTTTTTAATTTTATCTTTTGCTCAGATAGTTAATTGTTTTTAAGTAATTTTACGCCGGACTTAAATAACTTCATACCCTCCTCATGTAATAATCTCTCTCTCTCTCTCTCTCTCTCTCTCTCTCTCTCTCTCTCTCTCTCTCAAAATGAACCAAATAGTGAAGTGTACTTAGTTTATTCATCTTTTGGTGAAACCTTCGACGCTCCTGAATGATTTTATATAATGTATATCTAAATTATATTAAATAAATATATTAATATAAAATATATATATATATATATATGTGTGTGTGTGTGTGTGTACTTATATTACACATAAATAATATATGTATGTATATATATATATATATATATATATATATATATATATATATATATATATATATATATATTTATAGAAACATAAATTTAGTTTTTTACCCTTTTGGAACAACATTTACGTTTCTTACGAAAGGGGCTTTCTTTAATTTTCATAGGTTCATTATGGAGATCATTTTTCCTTGTGATTAAAGAAATATGATGACTTCATTTACTGATTGAATCAATTATTATAATGAAAAAATGCTGATATGTTTGTGAAGCCATTCTGATACAGTTAGTCGTATTACAGCATGCGTGGAGACGAGAGAGGGAGAGAGAGAGAGAGAGATTGTTATTAATATAAGGGTTTACATATATATATATATATATATATATATATATATATATATATATATATATATTATATATTAATATGTATGTGTATGTATATGTGTGTGTGTATAGAGAGAGAGAGAGAGAGAGAGAGAGAGAGAGAGAGAGAGAGAGAGAAATTATTAATTCTCGTCGCGTGAACCATGGACCATTTGTCGACACGTGTGTGACCCAGGAATTTGCATAGACCATGTTTTGGCTGCTCGTGATTCTGTTGTCTAACAACATCGGCAGTTTCCACACGTGTTGCCTATTCGCCATCTTGTGCGCCTGCCTACCTACCTACCTCTCTCAAGGGTTTTTAAGATGATTGATTTATTAGAGTGGGTGAGACGCCGTTTGTGATTTAAAGTCGTCCACTTTTTCTGGGTATTTGCTACTTTATAAGTGTTTTTGTGTACCTGTAAATATGCTGATTCGTTTGTTAACTTAGTTATTTTAGTATTAAATAAATATATATATAATCATATAATATAATTAATATAAATATATATATTATGTATGATATATATGTGTAATATATATATTATATATTATATATAATATATAATAATGTAATATAATTATATATATATAATATAATATATATAAATAAATATATTATATATATATTATATATGTGTGTGTGTGTGTGTGTGTGTGTGTGTGTGTGTGTGTGTGTGTGTAATCTTCTGGTTTTTGGAAACTTCCTTTCAGATTTTGTCATTATGGGTGATTTCTCATTTTGGATGATAATAACAATAATCATTATCATCATTCTGTGTTTAATGAATTGTATATTATGCTCCATTGTATTTTTGTATGAAAGGTAGTTTTTCATGACCTGTTATAGCTTTGATTTCTGTGATACAGTATGACAGGAAAAGAAATAGAATTTATAATTAGTGTAATTAGTGAAGCAAAACTAATTTCTGTACATAGTTATTTGTCAATCTGTTCATGCGTTATATTGCAGCTTATATAGATCAGTTGTGCAGTAGATAATTATATATATATATATATATATATAACATAAGCATGTAAAAAATGTTTAAATGTATATACATAATTATATTTATATTAACAAAATAAAAATAAAAAGTAAGCAGGTGCTAACCAGCAATGGCGCTGCCCAAGATTTGGAAATATCAACCAAATGGCATGTGCCTGGTAAATACGACATCTAAAAACACGTTGTTGCCATTAACAGTGTCACCGATATTCCAGTCAATTATGGAAAGTATTGTTGAAAAGAGGGAATGTTAAAGGCCTTATTCTTTAAACAAGCTTCTCCATTATTTAACCATTGTTTGATCTCTCGCTCATTCCTGCTTCATTAAGCAGCCATTCACTCATTTTCTTGGCGTGACCAGATTCTCTGTTACTCTCGAAAACTACTAGAGGCCATGACATAGTGTTTTTCGTAAACAACTTTTAAAACCGACTAATGGATTTCCATGACACTAAAGCGCTGAGTATTTCAAACTTCTTCCTAATTTTGGGAAGTAATGTGCATTAATATATATTTCATTAATTTTTTTACCTAAGAAAATGAGGTTAAAGCTCCCGCTAGCCACCCGACCATCCGCAAAAGTGGTGACGTGTATCAGTGACGTCGGTAAAGCGTATCCTCCACTATGCCTTCTCAAATGGTTGTTTGACTTATGCTTCAATGTCATTTTACTTATCCTGGGCCATAAGAACTTTTTAAAAGGAAATTAATAGATTGTATGATGATACATAATTTTGTTTAGATACTTAGGTAAGGGAACTGTGCGTTACAGATACTTCATGAAGCACCACTGAATTAAGGCAAGAAGTTGATCTTTTTCTTAGAGTAAATGCCCTAATTAAGTAAATCTGCCAATTCAGTGCGCTACCATGAATTAGGAAAACGTTTGAAACACTCAGTGCTTTCGTAGTATGGAAATCCATACGTCGTTTTACAAGTTGTTGACAAAAAACACTATTTCATGACCTCTGGAGTGCACAGTAGGCGCATTTCGTTTAGTAGAATCGACCCCAGCACTATTAATTGTCCATCCAGTTTCTATTCGCTTATATATATATATATATATATTATATATATATATATATATATATATATATATATATATATTATTTTTCTATGAAAACTATTCCTATAAGTCTTCTTGACTTCCTAGCTTTGGGTCAGTTGTAATTGAAGTTCTGTGGAGTTAATAGAACCTTTGACGGGACTGTAAAAGATGATTAACTTCAAAGGGGTTAAATGTGGTTTGGTTTCTCACTGATTTCTTTGCAAGGAGAATGACATGCAAGTCTTCCGTAAGTCGCTCATAAACTCTTAGAGTCCCATTGAGGATAGTCTTTCCATTATATGAACTACTTTTAACGAATATTAAAACACATTTATACTTTTAATAATCGCCGGAGGTTTTTTTGCTCACGCCAAAGTCATTATTTCCAAATGGCTTCGCAAGAGATTTTTTTTCTAGGTCTCTTCTCTCTCTCTCTCTCTCTCTCTCTCTCTCTCTCTCTCTCTCTCGCTCTCTCTCTCTCTCTCTCTCTCTCTCTCTCTCTTGTCTCTGTCTCTGTCTCTCTCTCTCATATATATATATATATATATATATATATATATATATATATATATATATATATATATATATACTATAATATAAGTGTGTATGTGTGTGTATAAAAGTGTGTGTGTATATATATATATATATATATATTATATATATATATATATATAAATATGTATATATTATTGCATACGAAGGAAAATAATTTAGACTCTATTGTTTGAGTTCAGTAGAAGTATATTTTGCCAATAGACTTGATCTGTGATAGCTTTAAGGAAGACAACGCAACAGATGATTAGCTCAAAAGCCTTAATGGCTGTCACCTTGCGAAAAGCAAAAACTCCAAATCCTCGAACGTTGTAAAATTGGGCTTTGTTTCAGACCAAAGCCTTTAAGAAAGAAAGATTTGTACGGGTTAAAAAGTGCCCAGCAAGTTGGTTCACGTAAACACCACCTGAGCGCCGGATTACGATGTTCGTACTAAAGTTAGCATTGTAGTGGCTATTTCCCACTGGAGATTCCCATGACTTTTGGATGCTTGTAACAGATTATTTAATCAAAAGTGAAATTACACGAATGTGGATACACTTGATTGTTTTTGCCCACACACACACACACACACACACACACACACACACACATATATATATATATATATATATATATATATATATATATATATATATATATATATATATATATATAGATAATGTGTTTGTGTTTTAACGGCATTAAAGGCCTATCCAAGCATGCAAGTCTCACTATGAAAAGGAGCCTGGTACGAATCCTATGGAAGGACAGAGCACCAGGGGCAAGGTATTTTAAACAATTTTTGGCTGTCGGCTGGAGCAGTCGGTTATATCCTTGGCAATCAGTCACTTCTAATGGGTGGTAGCTAGGGATGAAGAAGGGCAAACGCTCTCAACCTCTTCCCTAAATATTAGCAGAAGATTGGAAATGTAATATCATTGGAGACTTCTCTTTTTGAATAGCATGAAAAGTTTTCGATAAATAATATATATATATATATATATATATATATTATATAATATATATATATATATATATATTATATACTCATATATTATCCAAAAGTCTGTGAATGGGTTATTGATAGACCCATGCCATTTTCTTAACCCCAACTGACGCCTGTACTCATTCACAGCTTAGTCAACTTATGGAAGTTCCAACTAGATTCGAACCACAGACGATGATGCTACCTCAGTGGTGTACCACTGGAAAGATATTCAAAGGAATGGAATTAATTATCATATTATCACGGGGTACGTGAAACAATTTTTTAAAAACTGTACAGATCATGGCTTATCTTTACGGCAGAAGCGAAAAAACTCCTCACAAATAACCTTCTATCGGAATCATTAGTTAAAGTATTAAATCTGTCATCATATTTTGATAAGAGTAAAGAGACTAAAAAAAGTGACAATTCACTGTTTATCTTGCTTGGATGAATCATTGCTTCTCAGGTCGATCTCTGGTTTTAAATTCAGGATTAGATTGATGTCTGGTTTAGATTTAGGATTATATTTTGTGTATACGAGTGATATGGTTGTTGGCATGGAAAACGAGATATGTTTAGTAAGCCGTCGATGCATCACTTGTGGGTGTAGTCAAGTCGGCTGAACTCCATTAAAACGAAGACACCTTTGATTAGCAGATCACGTACAGATTTCCAACCCCATCCTCCCCTTCAGGTGGCTGGAAATTTGCTGAATGAGTCTGAATCTTTCATTATTCTAGATGTAACTGTTGACTCGCATCTTACGTTTGAGATACATCTCATGAAATGTGTCGCATGGAAGTCATAGGTATTGTTCGTAAAGCCTCATATATTTATAACTGATAAAATCATTGTAACCTGCTTGAGGTCATTTGTGCTTCCTTTACTAGAATACTGTTTTTCGGTGTGGATGTAATTCCCTGCCAGAAATTTATCTCTTTTATGTAGATAGAGTGGATCGTGGTGGTAGGTTTTTGTTACCTATAGGAGTTATGACTTAGACCGTCGACGGATGGTCTCTTGTTCGTTCATTTTTCTTAAATAGTATTTTAACAGAGATCTTTGACATTCACAGTTGATCCCTGATCCCTTTCCCTATCTAGAGTAATCAGATTTACTGAACAGCAGCACCAGTATACGGTAAATGTGCCTCTCTTAAGAACTTCTCAGTTCCAGGGGTCCTTTATTCCTCACACCGTTGGACTGTGGAACAGTCTCCCTCCTTGAGGAAGTCATGCGATTTGAACTCCAAAAGTGTTCAAACGAAGATGCAGTGCATTACTGCCTAAATACAATTATCCTTGTATTTTAATAATTTACATATATTTTCTTCTTTTTATTTATTAATTTGCTAATTTATTTTTCTTCTAATAAGCGATCTCTTCATTCTGTATTTCCCATTTCCTTCTGTAATTTCTTTCTAATGAACACCATATTCTTTAGAAGCTTGAATTTTAAGTCGGTGGCAAGCCGAGTTATTATAATAACAACTCTAATGCCCAAAGCTCAATATTTAGGTCGATGTGAATTATGTATAAATGATTATAATAATGATAATATTGATGTTAATAGTTATTTGCTTTATTTTTCCTTTACCCCTAAATTTTCATTAGGTAGACAAGAGTCATGAGATCACTTTTGAAATCATATTTTTATTGTCGCAAAACAAAAATACCATATAATCAAACTAAACCCGATTTTTTTCATTAGATGGACAAGAGTTATGAGATCACGTTTTAGATCTTATTATTGATAATGCAAAAACATCTTTGCAGTTTGTGTGCAAAATGGAGAAAAATATTAATTGGGAAGACTCAACCCGATTTTTACTCAATATTTGCAATGTAGGACTTTCGGCCATTTGCCTAGAATACGAACGGAATTGTATGGAGATCTTTTACAATATGTATAAGCATAAAAAGGTCAATCTTTTAAAAGTTGCATCGACTGCTACCTTTAGTCCTCAGAAGCGGGAGGAAAATTTGAGATTGAGGGAGGAAAAGAAGTTGTAGGGTAAATGACAGAGAGGTATAAGGCCAGAGAGAGAGAGGCGTAGTAAGATCAAGAAGAGAAGGAATTGGAGAGAGGTTTAAGGTAAATGAAAGGAAATGGAAGGAAGACAGGTTTAAGGTAATTAAAAGAGAAAGGAAGAGAGGTTTAAGGTAATTAAAAGGAAATGAAAGGAAGAGAGGTTTAAGGTAAGAAAGAGGGAAATAAAAGGGAGAGAGGTTAAAGGTAAGAAAAGGGAAAAGGAAAGGAAAGGGAAAGGGATTTAAGGTAAGAATACGGGGAAGGAAAGAAAGAGAAGTTAAGGGTAAGCAAAAGGGAAAGGAAAGGAAAAGAAGTTTAAGATAAGTAAAAGGAAAGAGAACTGGAGAGCAAGAAGTCTTTGAGCGAAGAAAGAAGAGAGAGAGAGAGAGAGAGTTGTAGGGGAAGGAAAGTGGATAGAAAGATGAAGGAAAAAGGTAAAGAAGAGAAGTATAGGGCGAGAGAAAGGGTGATGAGATGAGAAGAAAGTTTTTGGTGAAGCAAATAGTAAAAGAAGGGAGGTAGAAGAGATTAAGAGATGTAGTTGTGAAGAGAAAAAGGAGTCGTATAGGGCAGATGATAAAGAGGAGCATAAAAAGAGAAAGAAAAGGAGAGAGAGAGAGAGAGAGAGAGAGAGAGAGAGAGAGAGAGAGAGAGAGAGAGACTCTGTTAAGTAGAAGCTTTTAAACGAAACCAAAGTTTTTGCGGGAACGTGGCATCAGACGTCACGAGGGGATCATCGGGTTTTTTTTTCAAGTATAGTTGTTGCTCGTCCTTGATAAGTATCCCCTTCTCTCTCTCTCTCTCTCTCTCTCTCTCTCTCTCTCTCTCTCTCTCTCTCGATATAAGTGGGGGAAGCTGACGATGATGATGGCCTTGCAAGGAAGGGACTTTTCGCCGTTGGTGCGTCGAAGCGACCGGCTAGCCTAGAATGAAGGAAGTTTGTTTCAGTGTTAATGTTATTATTCACGCAATCTAATGGAGGCAATAATCTTGAACGTCTTAACCTAGTGAGGTTCCCCAGGGTGGATATCTTTTATTTAGTGAAATAAGAAAGGAAAGACAATTCCTTCTTGTTGATTTAGTTCTGGTATCAGATTTGGAAGATTGAAGGCTTTTATTTGCTACATCCCTCAAATTCTACATGTACTCCGTAACCTGCTCAGATGGTCACGTGCAGATTACTGTGCTCTCCACAAATCATCCCTTAATCATCTTGGTCTTCTTTGGCAGAGGATTTTAAATCCGGCCTAATTTTATGGGATGATTTTAGTTCGGATCTGGATGGTGTGTGTCAGTGAACCCTGCGGAATCTGCTTTTATTTCAGTACTTCTGAGGTCGATTTCCTTTGTGTCTACTTTTGTGTGTGTGTGTGTGTGTGTGTGTGTGTGTGTGTATTAAGGCGGCTCAGATCACTGTCGGAATTAAGTCTGCCTCTAAGAATCTGGTACGTTCTTTAAGTCCCACCATTTAATTTTCTTAACTACACTTCAGATTTCATGGAACTAAACTCTCTCTATTTGGAATATTAGTCTCATATTTTTAGAGATTCTCCA
>NC_087212.1:42782286-42802286 GCF_015104395.2 Macrobrachium nipponense
ATGCACGTGACTTCTATATATACATATATATATATATTTATATATTATATATATATATATGTATATGTATATATATGATGTGTAAATATTTGTATATGTATAAATATATATTTTATTTGTGTGGGTGTTTATCGGATTTTTGCCAATGATTCAGTTCTCGTTAGCTTTAAAACAGATTTTTATTTGTGATGAGTTTCATACTGTAATTTGGAAGTGGTTAAATGATATGCATAATAAATGTAATATATGTGAATTTGTGTGTATATATATGTATGTATATATTTATATATACATTTAAATACATACGTATGTATATACGTATATGTGTGTGTGTGTGTGTGTATAAATGCATAATCATTTAGGCTCCTGTAGCACATGAAGTTGTCGTCAACGTCGGTCGTCTTGTCTTCTTCTATCAGTGCTTATTAAAATGTTTAGCATTCTCGATTGAGTTCATGCTCAGCGTCCCATTGATGCTCTGACGCTGAGATGAAGAAGAAGATAGATGTAATATATACAGGAAGAAGCTGCTCCAATGTGACTTAAAGTCCATTTATATTCATTCTGTGGGTCCGGCCGCTGTCAGCCTCGTCGAGTTCATTACGGTGACGCTCAGTATGATAAGATCGGACGAATCTTCTAAATATAAGTGCGGATGAAATCTTCTCCTTATCTGGCCGTTGTCGGCGCCGTTGCTAAGGTCATTCTTGTCAGGAGCGTTTCCGTCGATAGTCGGTTCGCTGAAAAGTTGCGCAAGCGGGATAATTAACGTGCGCATCAGCGCGTCAATAAGAACAAACGTTTTAGTGTTTTGGAGATATTGACTTCACGTGCCGTTAGAAGTTATTCTATTAGAACACAGTTAAGTACATGTAGTTTATAGTGTGGAATTTCTGTGATGTGGAAGAGCGCACATTCGTAAATGCTTCGTACCAAGGTGGTGCCTTCAGTTCATCTCACGCGGTGCACTGTCACTACTTAAGTTTCTATGCAGCGTCCCTTCAGCCCCCAGATGCAACCCCCTTACATTTCTTTCGCTGTACCTCCGTTCATATAATCTTTCCTTAATCTTACTTTCCACGCTCTCCTATCAGTTGATTCATTCATAGTGCAACTGCGAGGTCTTCCTCCTGTTTCATCTTCCAAACCTTCTTATTCTCAGTTTACATTTCAGCGTTGAATAACCTCATAGGTCCCAGCGCTTGGTCTTTGGCCTAAATTCTATATTCTATTTTACAACGAGAAGCCAGTTGCACGAAAGATGCATATTCATCGCAGACTTAAATGGGTTTCTAACTGTGTTACTTCTTAACTATTCAGTAATTTATCGCCTCAGGCTGCTATTCTTGTCTGCAATCCTCACGGGTTTTGTTAAGAGAATATTTGATTGGTTATAAGGGCAGGATTAGTATTCGTTGCAAGGGGCACGATGTCAGTGGATGTGATTTTCTCTCTCTCTCTCTCTCTCTCTCTCTCTCTCTCTCTCTCTCTCTCTCTCTCTCTCTCCTTCTTGATATAGGTTGGAATTCTTTGGTTTTTACTATTCTCTGGAGCCAACTCGTATCATATATATTATGCACACACATACACATATATATGCATGTGTGTATGAATGTAGATATACTGTATATCCATACATATAGTGAAGTAATGTGTGATTGTGTGTTTATGTATGTTGACTATTCTTCTGTACCTTTGCTTGTTACAAGTGTTGCCACAAAGCTTCTACGTCCTTTGAGAGAATCTTAATTTTAAATGTCATGTAATCGTGTCCTGTGGCATACAAAGAAATTCATAACTTCTGAATCTGTAATACACGAAGAAGAAAATATCAAGTAATATTTACTGAATTATAATAGGTGATTGTAATTTAGAACCCTCGCCATTCACATTGTAATTAATTCAATTCGATAGTATCTGGAGATAAAACTCTCAGAAGGAGAATTGACTGTCTGATATCAGCCACCGATAAGATAATGATCAGGAGGTCAGCTCGTAAATAACGATGAGCCACGTGGTTACTTGGGGCGTAAAGAATGAGGTCGGAAAATGTCTTGGGTCAACCGCAGACTTGACCGTGGTAGGTTGACCGCAGAAACTCCAAGTGTGAAAGGAGACTGGTTGGTTGGGGAGGGGGGGGGGGGTGAGGCTGGGGGTAGGAGATTGGTGTTGATTTCGGGTAATCGGTTTTGGTTGGTTGTTTTCATGATTTTTTTCTTCTTGGTTTTCTTTCAGATTTCGTAGAATTTTGGAATGTATGTGTTTTTTTTTATTCCAAATAGGACAGGTAACGTAGTTAGAATATACTAAATAATATATGGTCCATTTGCATCCAGAAAAAAAAAACTCATTAGTGAACTAATCTAAAGTATTGTAGGATATGAACCATGTGCATTCCCCCTTAGTTCCAGAAGGCACTGCTTTCCTGTTTTTTAACCAATACTTTCTATTCACCAATACTTTTTAGGGTGAGGTCGCAAGCCCCGCGCCCTACTCCAAGGCTGTCAGATGAGCTTCTGTACCGACAGTAATAGGGATTTCTCTGTTGACAAACGTCAGAGTAATGGCAAAACTCTTACGTCACCCAACTCGTCTGAACTGACGAAAAACGTTAGATAAGCCCTCAGACCTTTTCCAACAATAGGGGGTGGCTCCCGAAAAAAAGACCGCATGAGTCACTGCCTCAGGCATACTTGAATTGCTGAATCGCCGATGAATTCCCTGTGCAGAAAACTCCCTCATCAGTAGCTGGCTCATTGAAAACATATAGACACTTCATCAGCAGCACGAGAAACACTTTATAGACTGAGCTATTTACCTGTATCCTGCACGCGCTGTATCTCTTTCTTGCAGCAACCTATCGCCCTCCGTTCTTTCCAGTTCATCATCACCACATGAATATTATTATTATTATTATTATTATTATTATTATTATTATTATTATTATTATTATTATTCCTCATAGCCTGAATCTTTCCTTGGCAGCGCTACCAACCCTTCCGAGCATAAATGAAGCTTGGATTACTTTCCATTTTGCTGTCATTTCACGCGTTGTGCTCAAGAGCGCCTGGGTCAGTAAATATTCATCTGCTCGTTTGATTATTCATTATTAGTTTAAGGGGGAAAGGGTTAGTTTACCTGAAATCTAAACGTATTGTCACTTAGGGTGAACATCCATCAAAGTAACTGATCCAAAGCTATGAACGTAGCATGAACAATTCTCCGGTGGCAAAATGTGTAATGCTAAAATCCGATTGGATGTTTCTTGCTTGTCCGGCCCGGGTGGGGCCGAGGTAGGTAGGGCATTGGGAGGGTATGGGAGACGTGACGCATCCACACTCCTCGTACAGGCCTGTTTGTTCCCCCCAGCGGGGCGGTGTAGGTGGGGTATCTGTAGAGAAGGGGAGACATGACACATCCATCCTCCTCCTGCAAACCTGTTTGTTCGGCAGATAGGATATCGGGAATGTAGGGGAGAAATGACGGGCAGCACCGGATTCCAGCGCAGCGTAGCGCGCGCCATGAAACTCGCAAGTAAATAAATGAGTAATTAAATATGAAGAAAGTCAAGAGCATGACTTGGAAACCTCATTTGCAAAGTTTATATATGTTGGACCTCTCTGGTTACTAAGTCTGGATAATCCAGTTCTACGATTGCCTTGAATGTAACTAGTCAGGTTTAGAAGAACAGCAAATGGGCCTAATTGTTACCCTTAGCATACTGGCTGTCGGGAAGCAGTTGTCTAGAACTCTAGGTTCCTGGTACAATACTTTCATAAGTGTTGTAAAGGTCATCAACGTTTTTGTAACTTTAAAGACCACTGGAAGGACCGAGAGTAGCTTGAAATTAGAGTAGTCTGTGCGTATATTCTCCCTTAGAACAGGAAGGGTCATTTTCAAGAAGTTGCCATTTTATAATATAATAATAATAATATAATAATAATAATAATAATAATAATAATAATAATAATAGAGTGCAGACAGCATAACAGATACGACATTATTCTGAAGAACAGGAAGAGTAATCTTTAATTTTCGCTTGAGAGATAGTGGAGGGAGGGAGCATGCTATAACAATCTTGGTAATATGCGTAGAAGCCTCTGCATTAGGGCAGATGGCCAAGGCTTATCCAATATCATACTGCTATAAATTTATCGGGGCGAAGCCTTGTGCTCCAAACTCTCTACCCAGGGCCCGTGCCGAGTAACTGTTGACCTACTCTGCTTTTATCATCAAATTTCTCTCCCTCCTCTCTTTCTTCTTCTTCTTCTACTTCTTTTTCTTCTTCTATTTCAGGAGGAGCTGTAAAGCTGACGTAGACAGGACAAACATCGGTTTGTCCTGTCTACGTCAGCTATAGGTGAACATGACATTTATTTTCATGGATATGGAAAACTTATAATTATCCTCATTTGTGTGATTGTAAATGATGTTGAATTGACCCTATAATTGACTTTATAATTTTCTCTTTCATTATAACATCTCGAAAACTCAATATTTCGTATTTCTCCCTAATGAATTTGCGTCTACTTCAAACTTACCGTAATTTGACATGGACTGCGTTTATGCTCGTAAAACAGGCATGGCCGTTTCAAGTCATATCACCTGGATGTAATTCATTTCGATATTTTCACAGTATTTATTAACAATCTTGGATTCTTTGGAAACCAAATTTGAATGTGAGCTTGTCCGTCCTATAATTTCTCTTTTTATTGCCAATATTGTTTCCCCAAAAAGTTTTTTACATCGAGACATAAACAAGGCTGCTGTCATAAAAATAGTTTTTATCCTATTTATTTTGCGTATTTGTTCATATATTTATTTTCATTTAGGTTCCTTGCACTAATTTCAATGTTTGAATGTCACCTTCAAAACCAATACTTATATTGGTATTTTTAATGTTTGGAATATCGGATTTCAGCGCACGATGGGATAGGGTGTACACCGCTTATGAAAATAGGCTATTATTATTATTATTATTATTATTATTATTATTATTATTATTATTATTATTATTATTATTATTATTATTATATTGGTGGTAGTAGTATTATTAGTTGTTTTTTTTATCTTAAGCACTATTACTCCAAACAATATCATTGCTGTGTATATGCCAAAGAAGCTCTTGAACAAGGCTCAATTTGGACTCAAGTAAGACTTTTGTTTTAAACATTGCTTGTCTTGCAGAGTGGATGGATATAGTTCAGACCAGTTGAACACAGTCATTTAATTGTGCAAAGGAACAATCACGAATCGTAACAGTAACTCAATCCCGTCTGCATCTCTGATCTGACAGCGTAATTTGGCCAACATAGCAACTATGTAAAATGGCGTGAAACATAAAGAGATACTCAGTATGTTTGGACAAAATCCGAGCGGTCTTACTTGTCTGTTACGGAGAGAAGGGCCTTCTGATGTAAGTCAAACAATTTTCTCAAGTGACTTTATCCTGACGGGTCTTGCAGATGTGCTCGAGGGTGAAAATAATTGAGATTCATAGATTATTTGTGCACCTGTAAGGTCTTAAGTTTGTTTTTGTTTTTTGTTTTTTCGTTATCAAGGCCAATTCGTTATCAAAATGCCGAAGCTGGTGATGGCCGGAATTTTATAAGAAGTTTTGAAAATAAGCTTCCTTTTCCACTATTCGAAAATGGACACCCGCGAACTGTTACTATGAATAACTGTAGTAAAATAACCTGTGGTTAAAGCGCTTTATTTATGGTATTTACTGAAAATTTCACTTGAAGTAAATGTCAGTATCAGATTTTGCATAATGACATGGAATTGTAAAGATAAATGATGATTATTCACACTATAAACCCCTATTCATGTGGGGCCAATGCCTTGAAATTGAAGCTTCCGAAGAATATGATGTTCATTTGAAAGAAGCGACAGGTGGCAAATAGGAAATACAGAAAGAAGAGGTCGGTTATTGGAATTTTATTGCAAGTTGTTCAGATTCCCATGATGCACTGAAGTTCCAGATCGGCCTGAGTGGCGTTACGTGAGATTTCAGAATTCAAGACGTCTACGCTGTCTTAGGCATTTGTGATGTGTGGCGTGTTTATGCTAGGAACCCAGAGTCTTCGAAAATGGTTTTGCATAATTTGGGCTAAGTGATAACATCCTTTATTTTAACACCAGGGAGTGCTTCCTTCCCGGTACTGTGCATGGTTTGTTTAAAATCACTACTAACTGAAGTGGTTTCAATTATAATATCGCCACGAACTGAAGTGGTTTCAGTTTTAATATCGCTACTAACTGAAGTGGTTTCAATTTTTATATCGCTACTAACTGAAGTGGTTTCAATTGTAATATCGCTACTAACTGAACTGGTTTCAATTTTAATATCGCTACTAACTGAACTGGTTTCAATTTTAATATCGCTACTAACTGAACTGGTTTCAATTTTAATATCGCTGCTAACTGAAGTGGTTTCAATTTTAATATCGCTGCTAACTGAAGCGGTTTCAATTTTAATATCGCTACTAACTGAACTGGTTTCAATTTTAATATCGCTGCTAACTGAAGTGGTTTCAATTTTAATATCGCTACTAACTGAACTGGTTTCAATTTTAATATCGCTACTAACTGAATTGGTTTCAATTTTAATATCGCTACTAACTGAAGTGGTCTCAATTTTATTATCGCTACTAACTGAAGTGGTTTCAATTTTAATATCGCTACTAACTGAAGTGATTTCAATTTTAATATCGCTACTAACTGAATTGGTTTCAATTTTAATATCGCTAGTAACTGAAGTAATTTCAATTTTAATATCGCTACTCACTTCACTTTTAATTATTCCTTCTTCAGTAGTATTAGAGGTTAGCGATATCAGTGCTTAACTTGATGCACGTTTATACGCCCATGCCGGTCCCAAGCCCTGATGAGAGAGGAGCGTTAAGCGTAAGACTGATGCCCTACTCTTGTAAAATAAGACGCCACTGAATTTGCAACAAGCGTGATTATTCTGGTGCAAGTGGCAGTTGGTCATAATGGAACCCAGAAGCCAGTGGAGTTGGTTCAAGCGAAGATGCAATCCATTACTGTCCAAATGGAATTCCCGTTGTATTTTTATGAATGACTAATTTTTATATATCTAGTTATGAGATTGATTAATTTTTTATTATCTCTTCTTTTGTATTTCCCATTACCTTCTGTGGCTTCTTTGAAATGACTACCATATTCTTTGGAAGCTTGACTTTCAATTCTGTGATCCCTTGGGCTTGTTCCTTATGAATTGATATCATCTGAATAATAATAATAATAATAATAATAATAATAATAATTATTATTATTATTATTATTATTATTATTATTATTATTATTATTATTATTATTATTATTATTATGCCGCGAATCCACTAATGTACGATTCAGTTACTGTTCACAGCTAAACACACACTTTATAAATTTCAGTCTTTTTAAATGTAGCCTCTGTGCGTATGGTGATGTGAAGGATTGAAATATTCAGCTTAACTAGAGAATAATCCAAATATTTTGGAATATTTAATTTCTTGGCATAAATTGCTTTGAGGTTTTTCTCCTGTTACGCCTTTGTAGTCTTTTACTCTCAGTTTACCTTTCAGCGGTGAACGACCTCGTAGGTCCCAGTGCTTGGCCTTCGAGCTAAATTCTATATTCTATTCTTTTTATTCTAGCTGTTGAAATTATAGTGTTTTGTGACGACAGGCCATAAAATCTGCGGAAATCTGTGTCAATTGCGGGATGTAACTGTAGTTTTTCGGACGCTATGAGAAGAGACTTAATGCTGACCAAATCGTGCCGAAGTCAGCTTCTGAAATTTGAAAGCGACAGCCAGACAGAGACAACGGGGTGAATCGACGTCTATAAATCAGCCCATTTCATGACTCTTCATCTAACGAGAGAAGAAATCATTCATTGCCTTTTAAAGCCGCCCTTGAGGGGGGCGTGCAGGTGCATCCTTCTAAACCTGACGAAATGACAGGGGTATGTTGCTGGGGCCTCCGGTGCCCTCGCAACAAGGCTGAAGTGAAGGAAGAAAGTAGCAAGTCACTATCCTCAAGGGAACGGACGGAGGGAGCTGGTCTTCAATCTTGCCGCCTTAATGAGAGACAATTGTTTGTTGTCGTTTCTCAATTCCATTCTCTGTAGCTCTCGATATTTTATAACCGGAGACTTAACCTGGCGAGGTTTTTTTTTTTCTACTTCTTTTTGTGAGACTCCTGTAGAATAAAATGTATCTTAGGACAATGGATCTTTTCTGTTTCATGATGTGCTTACAGTGATGAAACGATGAGGTTTTCAAAATATTTATTTTTCCCCAGTGAAAGTTGTCATTGTGTTGTTGAAAGTATATATTGTATTTCTGATTGAAAGTTGTCTTCACTATTGTTGTTTACGAAGCAGTTACACAGCTATCAGTAACTCGGCTCTCTCTCTCTCTCTCTCTCTCTCTCTCTCTCTCTCTCTCTCTCTCTCATTTGCAACTTATGAATTTTAAGTTTTTATTACCAGAGAAGGCAAATTTCTCTCTCAACTTATCAATTTTAAGCGCTTATCACCTGACAAGACAAAATCTCTCTCTCTCTCTCTCTCTCTCTCTCTCTCTCTCTCTCTCTCTCTCTCTCTCAAACTTGCAACTAATCATTAATTTTAAAAAGTTATCACCTGACAAGACAAAATCATCACTCTCTCTCTCTCTCTCTCCTCTCTCTCTCCTCTCTCTCTCTCTCTCTCTCAAACTTGCAACTAATCATTAATCTTAAAAGCTTATCACCTGACAAGACAAATCTCTCTCTCTCTCTCTCTCTCTCTCTCTCTCTCTCTCTCTCTCTCTCTCTCAAACTTGCAACTAATCATTAATCTTAAAAGCTTATCACCTGACAAGACAAAATCACTCTCTCTCTCTCTCTCTCTCTCTCTCTCTCTCTCTCTCTCTCTCTCTCTCTCTCTCTCTCTCTCTCTCAAACTTGCAACTAGTCATTAATTTTAAAAGCTTATCACCTGACAAAACAAAATATCTCTCTCTCTCTCTCTCTCTCTCTCTCTCTCTCTCTCTCTCTCTCTCTCTCTCTCTCAAACTTGCAACCATTCATTAATTTTAAAAGTTTATCACCTGACAAGACAGAATCTCTCTCTCTCTCTCTCTCTCATCTCGAAACTTTGCAATAACTAATCATTCTAATCAAATAAAAGACTTATCACTGAGCAAGACAAAAATCAACTCTCTCGTCTTCTCTCTCTCTCTGCTCTCTCTCTCTCTCTCTCTCTCGTGTAATTCGGTTTGTTGCTGGGCATGAGTACAGTCATTTCGTATGCAGGTCGTGTGCCCTGCGGGGCCGTTATTTCCCGCCCCTTGCGGCAGCATTATTTTACGAGGGAAGTCGATGTCGTATGCCGGACCTCATAAGTATTTCATTATTTCTACGGGATGATTTGTGGGTTCTGCTCTTTCGTCCTTAAATACGTCGCCAGGAAGAGGATGTCCAAAGAATTTTTATCCCCCCAGTGGGGAGATTCTGCTGAATAATCCTTCAAAGCTATTCGTGTCATCCTTTAAGTTATCTTTTCTTTGAGCGTAAAGCCGTAGATGAGGCATTTATTTATACCTCTGTTACTGCTACGTCTGAATTTTCGTTTTGGAACTAATAGACTTCTTTAGACTGCATCAAATTTTATGAGTTTCGAGCTGTTATGAAACTCTCTCTCTCTCTCTCTCTCTCTCTCTCTCTCTCTCTCTCTCTCTCTCTCCGCTCAGACTTGCGACTCATCAATTTTAAGCGCCTATCACCTGACAAGACAAAACTCTCTCTCTCTCTCTCTCTCTCTCTCCGAGTGAAATACTCATATGTATTCTCTTCTAGAGAATCGTTAGTGGTTAATATTCGCATGAATATTGAAAGATGTGAAGGAATAAAGACGAAAGGTAAGTTTTGGTTTAAAGAACCTTAATTAAGCAAATAACGGACGAATGTAAGATCTTCGTGAAAGATTAAGCAAATATCTTGAAGATAGTAGTCCAGTCTAGATCCGAACGAAGAGAGTTTTTTTTTAAAGTCTGTAATAAATTTGAGTGTTTTTTTTTTTTTTTTTTTTTTTTTTTGTCAGTTGAATTTAAGCTGTGTAAAGTTTCGAATACCTTGTCTATTTTATACGTTTAAGCGGAGGGAGGGGGAGGTACTTTGAAAATACAATCTGTAACTTTGCAATTGCATAGCGTGATATTGTCATAATTAGAGGAGATAATTGAAACTCCAAAAGGACATTGCATTCCCTCTTCCCGAGCAATTTAGGCAGTAAACAAAGCTTTTCATCAAGGGAGTGTTTCCGTATTTTCATCTTCATTGCTTGTGCAAGGTACTGAAAGTCCGTTGTATTTAGTTTTTATTCAACCTGACTACATGAAGCAGAAGTTATTAAACTTTGTAGCCGCGCAGAGAGCAACTACAGCGGATGCAGATATTGAATGTAAGTTGTCGAGGGCAGTGACGCCAGAGGGCTTCAAATGAAACGAACTGATTTATGGGTCCAATATGTCAGGAGTGTCTACCTTCGAATGGCAAAAGGGGAAAGTAGAAGTACTTGGTCGACAGATTTTTGGCTGGTGTGCGCATGCGCCGTGTGTTACATCTTTCCCCTGATACTTTGTTTTAATGTTAGACGGTAAATCCACCAATGGCTCCCTTTTTTATTGGTATTGGAATGAGTGCTTACGCTAAGTATAGCAGTGAGTGCAAGAAATGTTTAAAAGTTTGATCTAGTTTTCGATTTTAGTTACCTGTTAACCACGTCAGATATTAAGTTACTGGTGAATAACTTACAAGTCAATACTTTTATTGCCTTTGTTGTTCTGTCGACAGTTCACTCTGCTTTATTTCGTTTTGAAAGGCAACTTTCTAATTTATCTGGACAATCTACTTTTACTACGAGTGTATCTCCTTTCATATTCTCTTTCTTCCATCTTACTTGCCAACCTCTCCCAACAATATTGTTTCAGAGTGCAAATGCTGTATTCCTCTTGTTACACCTTTCAAACCTTTCTATTCTGTTGCCTTTTCATCGGTGAATGACCTCAAAGATCCCAGCGCATGGCTTTTCTCGCAAATTCTTTATTCCGTTCCATATCCGGACAATCTTCTTTAGAGAACTCTTCACTTCAGCTACTTAAGACTTATGTTTTGCTCAGATGAACAAGATGGTATTGTCTGTATTCAAATTGGCATACTTCACTGATTCTGGGAGTTACTTAAATTCCCATCCCTTCTCTAGATATTTAGCATTTGTTTGCGTATAATGTATTTTTACGAAGCTCTGTTCGGGTCCTTAAGAGAGGTTGGCTCCAGACGGGACGACGGTTAATCTGAATGTGGAGTTTCATTGCGGTAAACTATCGATGTTTCACCAAAAAATGTATTAATGATACACTATTTGCTATGCATACATATGAAATACATACGCATATATATGTATATATTTATTGTATTTAATATATATATAATAATATATATATTATAATATATATATATTGTTCTCGAGTGATAGATATCTGAACGGCCAGATATATATATATATATATATATATAATATATATATATATATATATATATATATATATATATATATATATATATACTGGCCGTTCAGATATCTATCACTCGAACAATATATATATATATATATATATATATATATATATATATATATATAAATACAAATATATATATATATATATATATATATATATATATATATTGTTGAGTGATGGATATCTGAATGGCCAGGGGCATTGCTACCGATATTCCTCACCTGAAGGAAAATAATTCATCTACGCTGTTGTTATTTACCTGGTGATTTGGGTTTGCCGTCAATTTGGGAAACAAGCATTGTTGTTGGGCCTAACAATATGTAATAAAAATAGTTTTATAGTTATGAGTGACCTTGATAATTACAAGCATATTTAAAGTGAATAACATAACATAGTGTTAAGTTTATATAGCGTAACGCCGCCATGGTTCCAGATAATGTTAAAGAAAAAAAGTAGTACTATTGATCCCCCCTTGCATCCGTTCAGAGAATCTTTCAGTTCGTGTCTTGTCTCGCTCTGCTAATCTGTGACATGTCCTGTTGACATCCTCAGTTTCGTTACAGTGACATATATCTCGCTGACCAAGGTTTCGATTTTTGCGTCGCAAACTAGAACCTCAGGAACCTTTCCCCCGTAGAGGGATTAATGCCGTCAGTGGACCTCATGCGGTGCACTGTAGGCATTACTTAAGATTCTTTGCAGCGTGCCTTCGGGCCCTAGCTGCAACCACTTTCGTTCCTTTTACTGTACCTCCTTTCGTATTCTCTTTCTTCATCTTAATTTCTGCCCTCTCCCAACACTTGTTCATATAGTGTAACTGCGAGGCTTTCCTCCTTTTACACCTTTCAAACCTCATAGGTCCCAGTGATTGGCCTAAATTCTATATTCAACTCAACTCAGGACCCTTTGAAAATGGTCTGTCGTTTTATCCTTATCTTCTCAGCCTTGTAAGTTCTTGTGCAGTTTTTTTCCACGTTTACTGAGCTTCAGAAAAATAGTGGCCCTTAAGGGTATGAACTCGATGTGTGGATGAGTCCCGTGTAGTTTTTTCGGGAAATAAGCTTTTATGACGCATTCGAAGTCTTCAGCATTTCATGAGATTCCGTAAAACCATCGTTGAATTATGATAATTATTCAATGTTTTGACGAGCTATGGTATCCTTCTTTTTTTTTAGCCAGTGTCTGGTTTTTTTTTTTTAGAATCTATAACATATTAAAATTTCAGCCGTCTGAGTTGTTATATTTCCCAACAAAATTTCCACAAAAGATGAGCTCATTAGAAGCTCTGAATAATATAAAAATCTTTGAAACCCATTTTCTCAGAATGAGGAAAAAATGGCTTCCGCCCTTTCGTCGAACTAGGGACGAATTTGTCTAATGGAAAACCGTGTTATCCGTAAGGTAGACCAATGGAAGGTTTTGTTAACAGCAAATAAACAAACAGAAGTGACATTATAGTTTCCAGATCGACTTGACTGTCAGTGTATAATATTGCGGAATCGCCACACAGAGTTTGAAACGTGCCTTGACTTTCATCAAGAACCTGTCAATGCAGCGCCATAGTTCCATCTTGATAACTAAGATTAGATCAGTTTTTAGCTACATATACTTAGATTTTACTTTTACGTAGTAAGAGCAAGTTTGTTTATTTATGCAAGTTTATTATTTCTTATGGATCTAAAAAAAAAGGGTTCTATTATTTTAATGTCTAGTGTATTTCAGAAGCTCTTAGAATTTTACTGAAAAAACTTAAGCTGTCTATTATTATTATTATTATTATTATTATTATTATTATTATTATTATTATTATTATTATTATTATTATTATTATTATTCAAAAGGTGAACCTTATCCATATGGAACAAGCCCACAGGGACCATTGTCTTGAAATTCAAGCTTCCAAAGAATATGTTGTTCATTAGGAAGGAGTAAGAGGAGGTAAAGGGAAATGCAGAAAGAAGAGATCTCACTCATTAAAAAAGAAAAGAATGAATTAAATCAGTTATTGTGAATATTCACTTTTAAATAACGTCATGTTTGTGTTTATTTTTGCATATGCGAATGAACGTACGTCCCTTTGTCAGCTGTGCAGATAGTATTTCCCCGTTAAATCGCCCCGTTTACTTTTATTAGGATTGGCTGTTTGTAGGAAACTTAAACTGAAGAAGCACGCCGTCCTCAGTGCCTACCAGATACCCACGTGGTGACTTTTAACAAGGGTGTTCGCGGGTCGTAACTCAAGTCGTTCAGCTTTTTATTGCCTTGGTAGCAATTTGTCCTGTTTGTGAGTTGTGGACCTAGTGCTCTCTTGAATGTATCTTGTGCCAGTGAAATAAGGAATAAATAGTATTTGTTCTTGTTTATTGTTTTCATCTGTGTTGAGTGTTATAGAAATTATTATCAGTATTGTGTTATTAAATATGTATTTTTTATAGAAGTTGTTATCAATATTGTTGTTACTTTTGTTACTTTCTTGAACGTAGCTTGTGTCAATGAATAAGGAATAGGCAGTATTTGTTCCTTTTTTAGTGTGTGTATATTAAGAGTTATAGAAATTATTGTCTTTACTGTTTTGGCTTTTGTTATTGGATATGTATTTTTTATGGAAATTGGTATCATTATAGTTGTTTGGTTTGTTATTAATTGCTTATTTTCTTTTTCAGGTATTCAATACTGCCCGTGTCACAGTAGTACTTTCAGGAGGGAAATTCATGTATGTATTCATTATTGTTGTTACGTGAATGGCTCGTGTGTGTGTGTGTGTGTGCGCCTGGGTAATCCGAAAAACTCATTAAGAATATCTTCCCGAAGATATGTTGTTTCTTCCGATCTCAGATTTCAAATGTGAAGTTGCTTGAGCTTTGTAATTCCACAAATTCGAGATTTTTCCATGATTATTAATATTTTGATATCTATCTATCTATCTATCTATCTATCTATCTATCTATCTATCTATCTATCTATCTATCTATCTATCTATCTATCTATATATATATATATATATATGTATATAAATTAAATATATATATATATATATATATATATGTGTGTGTGTGTGTGTGTATATATATATATATAATGCTAAGGAATAACAAACCTTTCACGTGTTATAACTGCGAGTTTGCAACAAGGAGGTGAGAATGAAAAACTAAGTACCGAGTGCTTTCGTGTAATTGTTACTTATTTCCACCTATATTTGCATATATATATATATATATATATATATATATATATATATATATATATATTTATACATATATATATATATATATATATATATATATATATATATCCTATATAATATTATATTATATATATATACGTATATATATATATACATACACGGTACATAAACTATTACGTAATTGATTTTTCCACCTGCTAGTATTCATTCAGCTTACAACTGCCTGGCCTTACGCCAAGTATCTTACGCATGTCTCTCTAACTCTCGGTATTTATCCTAGTTTTTTAAATTACCTTTTTTTTAGCTTATTTTTTTTAGCTTATTTTAGCGCCGTGACATCAGAGGTCATTGACATATGTTGAGAACATAACTTTTCTTGGCGATTATTCCTTAAACGGGATTTTCAATGTTGTAAATAGTCTCTCTTTTTGCAATTACTTATTTAAACATTTATTTATGTAGTATTTATTCATTCATTCACAACTTCATTTATTATTTTTATTTATCTACATTTATTTTGTGTAATTGACTGACATTTCACCTTCATGTGTTTTAATGATTAATTTGTTAAGCGCTGCTTTACTTATTTAGTTCACCCAAAGGGAAAAAATCTTTCGTTTTCTTTGCTGTTTTACCCTCAGTTGACTCTACCAAAGTTAAGGAGGGCAGATATGAAATTACAGACGATTTTCTCTTATTGTTTCCTAAGTACTGAACAGCAAGTTCTCATAATTTTTTCGACGGGCTTCACTTTCCTAAGTAGCCTCAATTTTAAGTTAGACTTTCGCATCCATCTACTTTTAGTACGAGTTGATAAGAGGTAAATAGCCAATTCAGACTCTACAGCTGATTTAGTTTCCTGATTCGTTGGGTCAGTCATTTTTTTCATTACATTCCCCGAGATCAT
Organism: Macrobrachium nipponense; assembly: GCF_015104395.2. Classification (NCBI taxonomy): domain Eukaryota; kingdom Metazoa; phylum Arthropoda; class Malacostraca; order Decapoda; family Palaemonidae; genus Macrobrachium; species Macrobrachium nipponense. Next base: position 42,797,950 of record NC_087212.1, read on the forward strand.
TTCACTTGAAAATGTAAAGTCTTGCATTATGATTGACAACCTTCTGACAAGCTTGGAATGACGCTTTGAAGAAACAGCATTAGATTAATGGATAATAATAATTGATGAGTAATAATTAAACTTGACCGACCACTGCTTTGTAAACAAAACTAGCAAACATGGGGCTTATACTGAAACGTACAGCAGACCTGATGCAGCGGAATACATTGACTTAGGAATTGCATGGTTAAGATCAATATGTTGTTATACTTGGCTTGTCATTATTATCCGATATGTAAGAATGTATGGCGGCTAATCTGTTTGTATTTGACTCCTTATCAGTGGGCCACTCGGCCATGGCCTTACAAGGCTCCGCGGATGATAACAGACCAGGTTTGAGATTAGAATGATCTGTGACTGCCCAGAACTGCGAGTTGTTGTTGTTGTTCTTTTTTTTTTTTTTTTTTTTTTGTCACTTCAACTGAGATGGCCATCCAAATGCTGGTATTTTTATGCCGTTTTAGAAATATAATTAGCGATTAAGGGGTTAATCTTTGTTAGTATTTTGCCCCTGTGGCTTCAGTTATGAATATGGTTATTTCTCTTGATATCAAGGCTTGAGTTCTGCGTGATGTGTCTCTCCTTTCAAGCTTTAGGAATTTTGTTTGCTTTCTGTGAGGAAAGTAGATGTTACAGTTATTGTCCGTTCAGTCCATAATTAAAGTCTTCCATTATCAACCCTTTTTAAAGGCTACTATTGTCAAACCTTTTTTTAAATTCTTCCATTGTCAAACATTTTTCCTATTCTTCCGTTATCAAACTTAACTTAAAAGTCCTCCATTATCTAGCCTTTTTAAAGCTTTCCATTATCAAACCTTTTTCAAGTCTTCCAATATCAAGCCTTTTCAAGTCTATCGTTACCAAGCCTTTTAAATTCTTCAAATATTAAACCTTATCAAATTCTTCCATTATCAAACTTTTTAAAAAGTTCCATTATCTCTTTTTAAGATCCTCCATTATCAAACCTTTTTGGAGACTTCCATTTTCAAACCGTTTCAAGATTTTCCATTGTAAAACGTTTCTCAAGTCTTTCATTATCAAACGTTTTTCGATTCTTCTATTATCAAACATTTGTAAGTCATCCATTATCAAACATCTTTGAAGTCATACATTATCAAACCCTTTTAGAGTCTTCCATTACCAAATCTGTTTAAAATCTTCCGTAAGTCTTCCATTATAAAACGTTTTACAAGTCTTCTATGATCAAATGTTTTCAAGTCTTCCAACATCAAAAGTTTTTCAGGTCTTCCGTTATCAAAACTAATCTCACTATGACTCGCCTTTCTGCTTGATGATATTGGCGGATGAAAACGTGACGGGAAAAACTTCTCTATAGAAAGATCAAGTAAAGAAAAAAGTCTTCTGGAGAAATATTTACCAACTCTTTTGTTTGATGGCAAAGGGCAGCGCTACAAACAGAAAGCTCCTTGAGAGGTTAAGAAGACTGGTTGCGCGACGGGCCTTATCGTTGCAGGAGTTGTCATACCGAACAATGGATCCCACTTCGTCATCGCACACTGTGGGAGGCTGCTTTGGGAGGTTGTCGTGTACTGCTACTTCACAGCCTATGGTCCTGTAGCTCCTTTTATTATCTATTTATTTTTATTTTTTATTTTTTCATTTATTTTTTTTTTTTCGTAAACAGGACGAAACCCCCAAACTCTGTTGGTACCCGGAAACCAATGCTGTGGGAACGTTAATGACCTCTCCTTTTTTTTCTAATAGTTATCAGCATAGATTGTGTTTCATCATGTCTACAATTCTTTTCACTTAACTTGCAAAAATATTAGTAATCAGTTTTCACAGAGGCTTTGAATTTTTTTAAGCTGTGAGACTTATAATGTTCACTGGAGATGTCTATAAATAATATGTGAAAGGGAAATGGAATCATAAAAAAAACCTACTATAAAAGAATGCTCTGGTTTCATGTAAATAGGTATTGTTATGTACAGTACGGATACGTAAGTATTCTATTACAGTACGACAGTAGGTCAGCCTGCGTATGTCTGGTATACTGTTTACGTCTGTGCGTCCTCTATAGTGATGTTGCTGGTCTTAGCGGTCAAGGATTGTTGTTTCTAAGAAGAGTCTTGACCCAAAGAAAGGTTCACCAAGGAATTTTCCCAGTAAGGAAGAAACTGGAAAATTGGGATATAAAACTTAGGCCAAAGGACCCTAAAGATCAGTCAACACTAAATTATAATGTTGAAACAATTGTTAGGAGAGGGTTGAAATTAAGGTGGAAGAAACAGAATATGAACGGAGGTACATTAAAAGGAATGAAAACTGCTGCAGCTAGGGGTTGAAGAGACGCTGCGGAGAACCCTCAGTAATTCCTACAGTGCATCGAGTGATGTTTGTACAATGTTGGCGCTCCCCCTTACGCCGGGTTCCTAGTAAGTAAGAACAGAGCAGTTGATGAAAAGAAGAGTAGGAATTGGGAAGTTCAGCCTGACTAAATATTATGGGGTCGGTTTTCCATACGGTGACAATAATGATATGATAATAATTAAGAAATTCACAATCTCATGAAGAACAATCTGTGCCCTAAAAATCCACAATCATATATCAGAGTATATTACTATGTAAAAGAAACATAGACTTTCGCCTCATCAGTGTTGACGTTAAAATGTAAATGTAAATGATAATGATTAATTAAAGGAAACAAGGAAAGGTGGTTAGCTGGAATGGAAAGGACTAACTTGGGACTGGTTGTTGTTCCTCGTTTATGAGGACAAGAATTGAACATGAATATGAGTATGAAGATTTTGTAAATTATCCGGCCATATAGAGGGGTTTTACCATACGGGTTCTTTGCAGCGTCGCTAGGGCCCCTAGCTGCAACCCCTTTCATTCCTTTTACAGTACCTCCCCTCATATTTTCTTCCATCTTGCTTTCCACCCTCTTCTAACAATTGTTTCATAGAGCAACAGCGAAGTTTTCCTCCTGTTACGCCTTTCAGTTTCCCTTTCAGAGCTAAATAGCCTATTAGGTCCCAACGCTTGGCCTGTGACCTAAATTTTATATTCCATCCTACATGAGAGAAAAAATGCCAGCAAGAATAAGATATGCTTTCGTTCTCTGCTTAAATAGATAGGAACATCTTTAAAAGTCACATGGAAGGATTTTAAGTTTCCTATATGTAAAGACAGAGGTCATTAACTTTTAAATTCAAGCTTCCAAAGAATGTGGTGTGCATTACAAAAAAAAATGAAAGGAGGCAAAAGGAAATACAGAGAGAAAGAGGTCTCACTTATTAGAAAAGAAAAAAATAAATAACAAAATAAAGTGATGAAAATGTACGGGAATTATTAAAATGCAAGGAGAATTTAATAAGGTGGTAAATACGTCCCATTTTCACTTGAATTTAAAAAGATTACATTCTGGAACGAACAGTGAGAAAGAAATGGCTTCACTCGAACTTCAAAAGTCAGAAAAACATTAAGAAACACCTCCACATTCAAGCGAGGTCATTAAAGGGAAGCCAAAATTTGGTACTGACACGAAACAAAGAGCTTAACTTGATTAGCACGTTTCTGAGTGCTGCAGTCAAGTTTGATCCGTAAAGTTATCATATTAATTTGAGCAACGGACAAAATTCCATGCCAGTTATAATGGCTGCAGGGGGATAGTGCCGTCAGTGCATTTCACATGGTGCATTGTAGGCATTACTTATACAAGTCTTTGCAGCGTCCCCTCGGCCCCATATGTACCCCCGTTCATATTCTCTTTCTTCCATCTGACTTTCCACCCTCTCTAACAGTTGTTTCATAGTGCAACTGCGAGGTTTCCTCTCGTTACACCTTTCGTACCTTCTTACTGTCACTTTCCCTTTCAATGCTGAATGACCTCAGGTTCTAGTGCTTGGCCTTTGGCCTAAATTCTCTATTCTATTCTATTCTATTCATACTAGTTATTCCTGGCTGGATGTTGAAATACTCGCATTAAAACTTTATCATTTAACTTATAGAATCTCTCTCTCTCTCTCTCTCTCTCTCTCTCTCTCTCTCTCTCTCTCTCTCTCTCTCTCTCTCTCTCTCTTAGATTTTTCTTTTTTCAATATTCAAGATGATTATGGCACAGGATAAGGAGGCAGTGCCATGAGCACCATGCTGTAGATTTTTAGGGCTAAACATACCGTAAGGTTTTTCGCAAAATGCCTAATATTTCTACGTTTTTCATGTGAAATTTTTCCGTTATTTTGTGGAGATGTGTAGTTTTAAGATGCCCCACAGTCGCTGGAATAAGAAAATTACCTCTTTGAAGTCAAGCATTGCCCGTATGGTTTTGAAAGATG
>NC_087212.1:42804786-42827286 GCF_015104395.2 Macrobrachium nipponense
TACTACACTCAAATGAATGCCAGTCCCCGCCCACTCCTCTCCCTCCACCTCCTACCCCTTCAAGGTTGAGATATAAATGGCACCCCAACTTGGGTTTATCACCGCCGTGCGACCAGTTCATGTTGCATAGGTTCATTGAAATCTTGAGGAGGAGGAGGAGGAGGAGGAGGAGGAGGAATGGGGGAGCCATGTAGGGAAGGGGTCCTTGTCTCTCAGTTGTTAGGAGTCGCGTGGCTTGTTTGTGTACTGTAGATATTCTTAGATAAAGATTGCTGTGCGGTGAAGCGGAAATCGAGGAGGCAGAGGTAGGAAGATTTTCACTCGACGGTGTGGTCGTTGAAATACGCGTCAAGATACGCAGATTAGAACCACAGATTTCCAACAGTGACGAATTGGTTTTTTGATCCTGGTTTTGTATGTTGTTAGTTTTGGCCATCTGTCATTGCATATTATGCTATATGTAAATGAGGCTCGTATATCTATGATTATCTCTATGCATACATATGTATTTTAAAGGGTCTTATTATAATCTTTACGGGGCTACTTTTCTTTGGTGTCATATTCTTTACAGTCCTGTACGGAGGGGGTTGGGTGGGTGTTGGGTGTGTCTAACGAAACCCCACCCCCCCTCCAAGAAAAATTCTCTCTTTTTTTTTTTTCTGGAAGTCCTAAACTGAATAAATATTTTTGAATTTCAGTGCAGACTTTCAGCATTATAAGTAAAAATCTGTTAACCAAAGTCAGTACTTTAAATAGCATCTAATCGGGTAGAGGGGCATAGACCGCATACCCAATTTTTCTTCTTAATATATAACTAAAATAACATTTTCAAGTACTTCATCTTGTATATACCTTGTATGCAATGACATTTATAAAAGAAAAGGTACAGTTTTTGATGCCTCTTTAGAATAACCCGGAAACGGATAGTGAAAAATTCGTATTATTTCACGAAAATTATCTCAGTCTTTCAAGACAAAGTGGCCTACTTGGGTAGTTGCAGAAATAAGTTTTCGTAATTACGGTATTGATTTTTTTTTAATGTTTGTGTAGACCTAATTACTAAAGTCGAATTTTTTTGAGTTACATAAGTAGATAATGCCTTTTAAGTATGTCTGAATTGCTATATGGTTTTGACCGATACATAAAGGAAGTAGAACATTAGTCACAGAATGGAAATGCCTTGAACGTGAAGAATTCATTTGTTAATAAAAGCCCATCCTCTCTCTCTCTCTCTCTCTGAAAAGCACATAGCTCCACGCATAAACTTGTTAACTCATTGTTTAATTAAATCTTCACTAGCGCTAAAGACAAAATCTCTCACTCTCTCTCTCTCTCTCTCTCTCAACGTAACGGTTGTAAGCACTCACGGCAAAGAAGAAAAACCTCTCTCTCTCTCTCTCTCTCTCTCTCTCTCTCTCTCTCTCTCTCTCTCTCTCTGAAAAGCACATAGCTCTACCCATAAACTTATTAACTCATTGTTTAATTGAATCTTCACTAGCGCTAAAGACAAAATTCTCTCTCTCTCTCTCTCTCTCTCTCCTCTCTCTCTCTCTCTCTCTCTCTCTCTCTCTCTCTCTCTCTCTCTCTCAACGTAACAGTTGTAAGCACTCACAGCAAAGAAGAAAAACCTCTCTCTCTCTCTCTCTCTCTCTCTCTCTCTCTCTCTCTCTCTCTCATTTATTTGATAAGATTGGACGAAACCCCGCGGCTGACCTTTGCAAAATTTACGACGTCGAAATCCGAGAGAGTCTGACCTCGTCCGAAACGTCGTTCTATCTCGCCGGATCAGCATCATAAACTCGCTCGCTTTGTAAGTCACCGCGAACCTTCCCGGCTCATTTAAATTGGGGTATTCCAATTCCAGAATGAAATACGAATGATATAATATGAGGCCTTTCGGAATCAGATCTCACTTTTGGGAAAGAAAGCATAACGACCAAGATCCATGCCTTGAAATCTTAGCTCCGGTTGGGGGATAGTTCCGTCAGTGCACCTCATATACGGTGCACTGTAAGCATTACTTCTACTTAAGGTTCTTTGCAACGTCCCTCCGGCACCAAGTTGCAACCTCTTTCATTCCCTTTACTGTACCTCCGTTTATATTCTCTTTCTTCCATCTTCCTTTCCACCCTTTCCTAACAATTTATTCATAATGGAACTGAGAGGTTTTCCTCCCGTTACACCTTCAAAACCTTTTCACTATCAGTTTCCACTTCATTGCTGACTAACCTCATAGATCCCAGCGCTTGGCCTTTGGCCTAAATCATGTATATTCTATTTCTTTTTCGTTTTGAAATCTCAGTTGGGACTGCGATACATCATACCAACGGCAGAGTTTTAAAGTTTTTATTGCCTTTCTCGAATTTGATCCTAGTGAGATTCCCGACTGTCTGGAACGTGGGATTAATTCTCCGGTTGATTTTGATGGATTTAAAGATATATAAGGATAGAGGGGATTAGCTGACACAGATAGACAGACAAGCTTTTTGGAGATTAGGGAAGGTGGAGGATGTGAGGAAATTCTGCAGATTGGGAGGTTTTTGGTCTATAAATCGAATTTTTTTTTTAACGGTCTGGCAGGTAACATATATATATATATATATATATATATATAATATTTGTATGTAATGTATGTATGTGTATACTATATATATATAATATATATATACCTATATATATTTAATAATTCTATATATATATATTATATAATAATATGTATGTATGTATATATATATAATATATATATATATATATATATATAATATATCGATTGAATTAAGCAAAAGTATTTTCAGTGCATATTATATCTGGATCCCATGTGTAAAGTCTTTTTTTCTGAATTTGTGGTCAGGTCGGTAACGTGACCTTCTGATACTACAAATGCGGGTTCGAATCTGGTCTCTTATTCCTGCATTGGGATCTCAGGCTTTGTAGTGACGAGCGTATCCCAAAATTTTGACGAGTTCGAGTAGTTAAGATGGCATGGTTGCTATTACATTTATACGTATACGTATCTGGTAAAAAAAAAGTAAAAAAAAAAGGAAATGACAAGTATAGGCTATATATCTTGACCCATTGTTTACAGAACATATTAGGCTTACGGCAGTTACCTCTTTTCTCATTAGGCCTTGTATAGCAAGGGTGTAATTATTTGCTTACTCTCTTGGGTAGGCCTCTTGAAGCTTTTTTTTATTTTTTATCTCGCCTTCACACTTTTGCGATTCTCAGCTTACTTTGATGCCACCTGGCACTTTTCATTTTCATTCTGCTGAATTTGAGAGCCATCATCGCCTGTGGGTCGACTTGTTTGTTTATTTCTTGTTTATCTGATGTTTGTGTCCTGTTTATTTCCTGTTGCTTTAGTCCTAAGGCCTGGCGAGGCCGTTACTAGATTTCCTTGTCGTGTCTCAGGGTATGTTTGAAAATATTTCTGAACCTTTACTTAAACCAGGTTAAGTTACCAGTTATTTTTTTTCTAGTTTGACAACTTTTCATATGTTATTGGTATCAAAGGAATATGTGTATATATATTTATATGATTATATACATATACATACATACACGTGTATATATATTATTGTACAGTGCGTATTTTGACTTACAGTACTGGATTGTGTGAATATGACTGATCAGAGTTTTACGAAAGATCAACTTTTTTTATGTTAATCACCCCTTCCGTAACATCCATCGATATGCTCGATTTGCATATCGAATGACTTTATTTATTTATACTGAATGTACAAGTGTTCGGAATCTTGTGCTGTGATGTAGTCTGGGTTACTCATTTCTTCTCTGTTCAAGTGCATTTATATTTTTATCTCGCATATTTATGAATAATCCTTTTTTTATTTTGTATATTCGGGTATATTCATTATTTGTTATATATATTTATCACCATCATCCCCTCCCAAGCCGCGTTATGCATAAAGCCTCAATTAAAAATGTAAATTCCCCTAAATTTAGTGGTATATTTTATTTTAATATAGTTTATTTTAAATATTTATACGGTCCGTTCTCCTCCTCCTCTTTCCTTTTTTCTTATTATGGGCTAGTGAAAACAATTTTCATTTCTATCAACCTTTTACACCTCAGCCATGGTCTGTACTCCTTTGTGGTCCCTGGTGAATATACGTTTGGTTAAACCCCCCTCTTCCTCTGGCTTGTTTCACTTTGTGTTTGTGTTTGCTGTGTTTGTTTATGTTTGTATTTATACAAGGGTTCTTGTGTACGTTCTAATAAACAAAAAATGGTGTTCGTCACCTTCTCTGGTATTTGTTAGACACATTATATATGATATATATATATATATATATCTATATATATATATATATATCTATATATATTATAATAAACTTGCATGTCTGCTCACGAATAAAGTTACATGGATCTTGACTTATATCACTCAAATGCATACATTCAAAGAAAAATGTCGTATCCAGGATTATTAAGGGTTTTACTTCCCAAACCCTGATAAGTGTGTCCTCTTGCTAAAATTGTTTCACCAAAGGCTCACTCTCCTGTCTAGCCATTTTCTCGTAATGTGCCATTGCCATCTCTGCCAAGGTCATTTTGAGTTTGGGTAACTGTCGAACTTCTCTCTCTCTCTCTCTCTCTCTCTCTCTCTCTCTCTCTCTCTCTCTCTCTCTCTCTCTGGATAATTTGCTTTTATGACACCAAAGGTTAGAGATTATTTCCAGTTGTCTCCACCTTATTTCTAAACTTGTGCCGTATTTTTAAATTCTCTCTCTCTCTCTCTCTTCCTCTCTCTCTCTCGTGTTGTGGAACCTAAAATTGTTTACCTTTTTTACATGAATATACTATTCTGCATTTGGTAAGTATACATAATGATGATGAAGACGGATAATAACGATGTTTCCTAAAATTCTCTCTCTCTCTCTCTCTCTCTCTCTCTCTCTCTCTCTCTTTGTGGCTTGTTGGTTTAGCACGTCTAACTCACAACTGAACGGACAAGTGACAAATGGGTAGTGTACCATAAAATAATCTATTGTGCTTCTGTCGTCGACTTGAAAGAGAGAGAGAGAGAGAGAGAGAGAGAGAGAGAGAGAGAGAGAGAGAGAGAATTCGAGGTATAGGGTCGATGCCTATCTTTCAGCATCTATATACAAAATTGCCAGAAATCCGTCAAAGTAAATTCATGTAAAAGAGGTAAACAAAATTATTGGTGAGAGAGAGAGAGAGAGAGAGAGAGAGAGAGAGAGAGAGAGACGCCACGCCACGCCACAAGACGATAGGTCTTCCTTGCTCCATAAAAAGTTATATAACCAAAGCCAGAACTACCTCGACGAAGAAATCCTTTCATCAAGGGAGAACCCTTTCATAAGAAATTCGTAACAATTGTTTTGCAGTGTAACTGTGAAGTTTTCCTCCTGTTACACCTTTCAAACATTTTTACCCTCTGTTTCCCTTTCAGCGTTGGATGACCTCATAGGTCCCAGCGCTCGGCCTTAGGCCTAAATTTTATATTCCATTGCATTCCATTAAATGCCATTTCAACAATTCGATGCGTTTTTATTTCCTTCTGTCGTTAGTCTTTGACTTGTGTTGCTTCAGAGCTTGTTCGTTCGTCAGTTCCAGTTGCAACAGGAAGTGGGACAGCGTATAATGGAACTGGATGAAAACCGAACTTGAGGATATTAGAGTTAGAAGTTTATAGTTGTTGGTTTTCTTTGAAGAAATGCTTGTTCACCATCTCTTGGTGCACTAACAACCCCGCATACGGGTATCTCTGCGAATGGATGCCAATGGAATGTCCAGATATGTGATAATGAAACGGCAATCTTAATAATTTGTATTGGAGCCTTATTTTTGTCGATTTTCTCTTTATTTTTTTATTCATTTTTACAAGACTGGGCGTGAAGATTAAGACCAGCATGAGTGTGTAATTTCATGCAGTAATTTTGTGTGTAGGAGTAGAAACACATGCAAAACCCTGGTAAGGGTTAAGTTTCGTCATTGCACCTCGCATGGTGCATTGTAGGCATTACTAAAGTGTGTTTGCAGTGTCCCTATGGGCCCCCAGCTGCGCCTGCTTCTTAACCTTTTGCTTTACCTCAATTCCTGGATCCTTTGATTATCCTTTTCAACCTCTCTTACTTTTATTTGTTAATGCAACTGTTGGGTTTCCTTCCATTTCCACCTTCAGATAATATATACTTCAGCTCTTTTATTTTCTGGGTCTCATCTTGCTGTCCAACCAACCCAGCTCTTAGGGCTGAATGGCCGAAAGTGCAAGTACGTGCTCTTATAGTCAATCTTATATATGCGTTCTTCCGTGTCCACAAAATTCGTGAGACATTGTAATTTTATTTCTGTATCTTTTCAGCGGCGTGGTGAGAGCATTTCATTAATCAGTGATTCCTGGTGGTATTTCTTCGTAACCCTTTGAATCTTGTGACTTGTGTGAAGCATTTCCATGTTCCTCTACCAATCCCTCCCTCAGTATTTTAGGTAGAGATTCTCCAAACATAGTAATTCTGGGCTTATAGTGGGGAAGACGGGGTTCTTTGATACCTGAAATAATTTCTTGTGAAGCGTCTTCACAGGGAGAAGGGAAAAGGTTCCAAAGAAATCCCAATGAATGTTCCAGGATGTGGTCAGGATGCCTTTCCGAGGAGGAAGCATAATATCTCGTGGACTTTATTTCGACGGTCCACCCACCGTTCTCGACTGGCTCATCAGTCAAGTGATTGTGGATGAAAAAAAGAAAAACTGGAGTTGGGAGCCATTTGCATGTGTATGTGGGAGTGTCTGTGGGTATGTTTTTTTTCAGTTATGTGTCTCTTTATGCAAAAACTTCAAAAACTTCAAGTTGGACATCATTTGTATGTGTTGTAAAGCGATGTATCCTCATAATCCAAACAGGTGAGCAGCTACCAAATGCCTTTATGTAATTCCGACAGAAAAAAAATATAAGGAAAAATTATAACACGACACTTAATAACGCACATAATAAATACTATTTTATTTTTCGCATTTATAGCTGAATCTCTAATCGACTTTTTTTTTCAAATTCGGGAGATTTCTCGGAAGTAGGACATTGTATATAATTCTTAATGTTTGCTTGATTTCTTGTTTCTGAACCATTTGCTCAGAATCTCTTTGATTTGGCTACGTTGATGGTACTAATTCTCTTCATTTTGCAGATAAGATTGTTAATTTTTTCCCATTGCCATCTGAATAGGATTGTTGATTTTTTCCCATTATCACCTGGATAGGATTCTTAATTGTTTTCCACTGTCACCTGTAGAGGATTGTTTATTTTTCCATCATCACCTGAATAGGATTGTTCATTTTTGCCGTTATCACCTGCGTAGGATTGTTAATTTTTTCCCATTATCACCTGATGGGATTGTTAATTTTTTCCCATTGTCACCTGAATAGGACTATTAAATTTTCCCATTATCACCTGGATGGGATTGTTAATTTTTTCCATTATCACCTAAAGAGGGTTGTTGATTTTCCCCATTATCACCTGAATAGGATTGTTAATTTTTTCCCATTATCACCTGAAAAGGCCAAATGATTTGCCCAGTAATTTACACTTTTCTCTTGAAATTAGCATGATGTTACATCTCTTCACTCAGTTGATGCTACTGCCAAGTTCTTCCTGTAAAGGAATTGTGACAGGTGATTAACGGAAAATGAATTGTTAAGTGGCCCAAAGGGAAAGATGAAAATTATCAAAAATAAATTGTTAAGAGACCCAAATGAAATAATGAAAATTGTCAATGATCAAATTGTTAAATGGCCCAAATGAAAAAAAGGAAAATTATGAAAAATAACTTTTCAAGTAACCCAAAGGAAAAAAATGAAAATGATAAAGAATCTAATTTTAAATTACCCCTCAAAAATGTGAACATTGCAATAAATTATAAGTGGCCCAAAGGAAAAATTTATAGAAAACAAATTTTTAAATGACCCAAAGGAAAATTTGAACATTAAAATAGAAAATAAAATCTAAGAAATAAATTTTTAGTGACCTACAGGAAAAAATTAAAACTGTGAGAAACAAATTTTTAAAAGTGACCCAAAGGAAAAAAAAGTGAAAATTGTGAAAAATAAAAAGTCGTTTTTCTTTGACGCCTTCTTCAGCTGCGTCTTCCGTATCTCCTCTTCCACGACCAGGACAACATCCCCACCTGGAGTAACAATGTGGAGTATCAGTAGCCAATCGTTGCAATCTCTATAAATAGCTGTGGGACAGGGAGATCACGCCATTCCATATGTAAATTCGACGACGCCGTTGCTGCTTTTGAGACGGGGCGAGACTGGATGTGTTTTCTTGCGTTCGTAGGAAAGCGGATCCAGTTTTCGTCTTTTTTTTCTTTTTTTTTTCTTTTTTATCTACCCTCTTTTCATGGAAGATGCAAATGTGTTGAGGGTAATTGTTGTTGTTCAGGCATTGGTTTAAATAAAACCTCCACGTTTTTATTACAACTTTTTACAGTGATTTGTTGTTAGGGTAAGATGAATTGAGGCAAATTGTAAGGCTGTTTGTATTCAGTTTAATTGGATAAACTTGTTTGACTGATGAAGCAGAGATACGAACTTTATTGTGGTGTTGAATGACTAATATTGTAATAATGTACAGGACAAAAATAGCTCATCATTAACAGGATAAAATGTCAGAAGACTTGACCTTCTTCTGTAACTGAATTAGCACTTGGAGAAAACAACAAAGCAGAATTTAAGATTTAAACGGAGTAAGAAGAGTTAAAATACCCGTTCTTCTTCAGAGTTCATGGTGTCACATACTACTTATAAGAAACTGAAGCTAGGTAGTTAAGTGGTTAGCACGCATATTCTTCTAACCTTAACATTCTTGGCTTTAATACGAAAGCTTAGACATGTAGTCCTTGGCTGTCAAAGCAACTGTAGATGGTGGTTTATGATTCCGTTTTTCGACTTTTAGGTATTCAGTTACAGACCTGTGTGCAATATATGATTATCTTTTTGTTTAGCCATCGATTTATAGATATAGTTTTGATCTTGTTAGGCTTTATTTGACACTTGACGCAGTTGACATTCGTTAACTTGTCTTCGGTGTTTAGCGGACATCTCTGTAAAGATCATTACCATCAGATTTTAAGTCTCCCATGTTAGGCTAATCTGAATGCCTTTATACTGCGTTTTATGTACGGACTCTTATTTAGTATAAATTCATTAGTTAATTTATGATAAGCAAATCACCTATCATTATGACCAAGAATCACCGAGTCTTATGTAATAATTTGATACGTTGGGCCGCCCCCCCCCCCCGCCCCCCCCCCCTTTTTTTTTTTTTTACTTCCCTCCATCACACTCAACAGTGCATAAGTAAACCATCTGTTTGGTAATCGTTCATTTAAAAAAAATTTAATGACCGCATACTTTAGCATAAGCCTTGTAGATAAGAAAAAAAGCAAGAAAAGAATGGGGTAAGCTGGTATTTTTCTTCTCTGCCGCTAATGTAAGGAAGTACAGACGCCCTGATAACTTTGGAATGTGGACCATACAACTCTCTCTCTCTCTCTCTCTCTCTCTCTCTCTCTCTCTCTCTCTCTCTCTCTCTCTCTCTCTAATTAGCCTTAACGCTTCAATTTAATCTGGTGTAACCGGCTTCTAATATCCTCGTTGCGTCTAAATAAGTCCAGGAGACGAAAATAAACTTTTCATGTTAATTACTGCATTAGGTTTTTGTTCATTACTGGACCACGGGTTTGTTTTGGCCGCATGGCAGGTAAATTTAATATAATTGCTCTTGTTGGCGAGAACCGCCGAGATTCGATGTGAAAATCTACGGAACCACTGTGCATGTTTCACCTATATGAAAGAAGTTGATTATGATTTATATTAAGCATTTTTGGCTCCCGGGCAACGCACGAATTTCAAATCGGATTGAGATGTTTATCCTTATGGTAATCAACTCATGAAGATTCCAATTCTATCTTGTTTTTGCATTTAAGACCAATTTATCAGGACCTGTTTAATTTCTCTTATTTTCGTTGTTCCAGTTCGGTAGCAACAATACTTTAAATTCGTTTGTGTTCTTATTTACGAAATTCGACTATTAGAACACAAGGACGATAAAATGAAAAGTGATTCATTAGTTGAGGTTGTAATGCTTGATGTCGTCCTTAAAAACAAATGGTGCAAACTCCATGTTATTTAGTTTTATATCCTTCAAAAAGGTTATAAAACCTATCAGAAGCAACTGCCCTTAGGTACAGAGTGAAAAACGGTAAAAACATTGCGGATGAAGGAATAAGATTGCCATACAAGAATGTAAATATATTTATTTGTCATATCTTCCCATAATCTCTCTCTCTCTCTCTCTCTCTCTCTCTCTCTCTCTCTCTCCAGGTTTATTTCCCCTCGAAACCCTCCTGGGTTTATTGTATTGTCTGTAGACTCTGCCCATAAGGGCTTTCAGCTGAAGATTTGAAGGAAGAAAGAAATTTATATTGCGGATAGGGATCAAGTTTTCACTTCGTGTAACTTTCTCATATGTCCTTTGAAAACTTTTATTGGTATAATACGTCTTCGTTGAGAAGAATATGGAGAGAACAGAAGTCTTTGAAGTGGGGAGAATAGAAAAGCCTGGTCATTGGTGTTCGATTGATAAGCAGTATTAGTACTTCTAACAGATTGTGCACATTGACTCCTGATTGCCTTTGAGGTAAACGGATGCAGCTGTTAATATAAGTTTTTTTTTTTTTTTTTTTTTTTTTTTTTTTTTTTTTTTTTTTTTTTTTTTTTTTTTTTTTTTTTTTTTTTTTTTTTTTTTTTTTTTTTTTTTTTTTTTTTTTTTTTTTTTTTTTTTTTTTTTTTTTTTTTTTTTTTTTTTTTTTTTTTTTTTTTTTTTTGCAGCTGTTAAATATTTTTTTGCTGTTTATTCCATCGTTATCAGATATTTTGAGCATAGAAAATACTTGATGAACATTTATAGATGAATTTGTTCCACTTCGATTCGACTGGAAGACGATATTGTACAATTTTGGCACTAAGGCTTCGGACATATTTCCGATTTCATGTGACTCAAAACGTTCATTCTTAAACAGATCAGATGATTGGATCCATTACGTAGACATGAACTCTTGTGGGTTCTCTGTCAAAAACGACATAATGTTGATTGTTTTAACCTTGATCTTTCTGTCACAATTCAATGATTACATTTCCCCACCATTCTTTGTGGTGTAGTTGATATCCATTGATATTTTGCAAACATTCTTTTGGGGACTTCAGATCATCAATTACCCTTCAAAAGTTTGTCCGTTTGTCATTTGTTTTTATTTTGGAGTATTTCAGCTCCCTTTAGTTATTGAGTTAGCTGTTTTTTGAAGAATTAATAATGATTCATGTTTAAGTTTTCTGTCAAAGAAGACTACTGAGATGGCATTGTCTGTCCGTCCGCACTTTTTCTGTACGCCCGGTTTAAAAGCTACTGATGCTAGAGGGCTGCAAATTGTTATGTTGATCATCCACTCTCCAATCATTGAACATACCACATTGCAGCCCTCTAGCCTCAGTAGATTTTGTTTTCCTCAAGGTTAAAGTTAGCCATGATCGTGCGTCTGGCACTGCTATGGGAACCAACAACACAGGACACCACCGGACCGTGGCTGGAAGTTACATGGGCCGCGGCTGAGAGTTTAATGCAGCATTATACGCTGTACAGAAAAGTCAAGTGTGCCGATGAAATTTCGGCGCACATTTTTTACTAGTTTTCACCTTCTTAAGTTAATTATGTTTTATCTTTGTGAATGTTATCTACACATTCTCAACATATCCGCTGACAACATTTTGCAGAGGTCTCAGAAAGTGAGGTCGTGAGTCGTAGTCGAATTAATTCAGTTCAACTTGAATGGCGAAATGAGATGCTCAACATTCCCTGAGAGATTAACGGAATGAAAAAGGACGGTTATTAGGGCAATTTCTTCTATGAGATTAATCTCGAATACCAGAACCTTTGCGTTGTCTACGAATGACGTCAGAAGAAGTTTCTTTTAAAGCGTTACTCGGAAAGATTAAGTCTTTTCTTGGTTAGACGACCGTACTGGCGCTCACTCACTCTAATCCTTCTTAAAGATTTGTAGACTGACCGTAGCAGAGTAATAGAGTCCCCCCAGAGGTCTCTCTCTCTCTCTCTCTCTCTCTCTCTCTCTCTCTCTCTCTCTCTCTCACTTGGTTCTCGAAACAAAACTATGTGAAGAAAGCGAAATGGTTTAAAGTAAATTTATTCCCTAAGTCTTATCATCCCATTCTATAACTATTTCAGATTTTATTGAAATGTTAAAGATGAATTAAAGTCTTTGAATGAGGCAATTCTCTCATCTTGTAGCGCTCGCACAACGTAAACATAACTGCCCCTATTAAACCTGTATTCTACGAGTGAAGATGGAATCGTATTGTTTACTGTATTGAACGATGGGACGGGTATTGTACCAAGAGCGTATTTGATCTTGGTATTATCGAACCCTTTAGAGTGCGCTTTCTTCTACAGATTTTTAGGGGGGAGGGTATTCGTTAGGCCTTTGAGTCCAGTTTCATCTTCCACTGAGAATTCAATCTTTTGGTTCAGTTCTCATGTCTAAAACCTTCCTTATCAGTCTAGATTTGAAAAATTATTTTAAAACATAGTTGTTGACAGGGTTTATGACGAAGAAATTCTGAAGGTAAATTATGCATTAAATCTGTTCTCCATATGACCTTTCAACAAATTTTGCCGTCATATTCTATTAGTTCTTCTGATTAATTCATATTTCTTTGTGAATTAAATTTTTTCTTGTTTATTTGTCACTCATTAAATGTGCAGTAAAACATTTCCTAAGTACAGGTTGGTAACTTACCTCACTTATCATAAACAGGTCTAATACAAGTCGGCAACTTTAGGTAACCCTACCCACTGCTTCAAACAATTACCCAACATTTGCAAAAGATTCGTCATCCAGATACGGGTGTCTGAGTTGTTTCCAACCTTTCTGTGGCGAGTCTAGGACAATTACCCCCTATGGACAATCACCCCACCACCCGGAGGGGGGGGGGGGAACAAATTGTAAACCCCCCCAATGGAAACAGTTGCCACCCCCCCGTTATTATATATTGTTTGCAGGAAAGGATAACTTAAAAAAATCTACCAAGATAGTTTTTACCCCTAAAACGTGTTTCAATAATATTATGCTGTTTGCAGAAAAGGATAACTTTTAAAATACACTTGATAGTTTTTGGCGCTAAATCTTGTTTCAATCATTTTAGCTGCTGTAGAAAATTAGTGTAAGTTGTTTGGCTTTTATCAGATAAAACGTCATAAATTAATGGTACTGATTTGTGTATAATTGTCAAAAATAAATGATGTGGTATACTTTGACACCTACAAAGCATGGTTCGTAAAGGTAATGCAGAAACCATGTGAAATATTTAGAAAAATGTTTTTTGAACAATTTGTTTTACAGCGAGACTGATCTTTTTCCACATTGCCAAGTTTGTTATTTATTCATGAGCATCGAGTTGCCAAAGTTCCGGCCATAGAATTCTTTTGCGCAACCTAGTCCGATTTTGGGTTGTATAATATCGACGGTTGCTGAAGGTGGTTACAGGAATGATGGAAGAATGTAGTAGGTAAGGAATGTGGGATTATTTGATATACAGAAAATGAAGAGAATCAAGAAACTAATGACAGAGTTCAGTAGTTCATTTGGGATATTTTGCATTTAATGTTATACTGATGTCGGGAAATTGGATGCTGTTACCCTAGGTCTAGGTAGGTTGCTTGAAAAGTGATGTAATCCCTAAAGGAGAAACAATGGCTAATTGGTCAAACTACTTAGGTGTCTGTGCCTGTTCGCTGTATGACAGTAATTCTCCAAATCATTTGTATATACAATTGAACAGCTTTTGCACGCAAATTTGAGCAAAAGTTGTGTCAGATTCATTATTTAAACTCCTGTTATTAAAATTATTGAAAGCAGAAACTTTAAATACAGGATATCTCATTTTATCAAATATTTATACTCTTTCATTTTTTTATTTGGTATTAGAGTAAAATTGTTGTGGTAGTGCTTTATTGTCTTAATATTAGCTTGAAATCCCTCAATGTGAACTGCATTTTCTTGTAAGAACATTGGCGTCAACACATAAACAGAGGTGCGAACCAAAACTTTGCGATGGGGTGATTGGCCGATGTCTCATCGTGTTGCTCTCTCTCTCTCTCTCTCTCTCTCTCTCTCTCTCTCTCTGTGTGTGTGTGTGCGTGTGTGTGTGTGTGTACCTGTAGAGTCCCTTCTTGGCACCCGCCTTGATTCGGGGATTAGTATCCAAATTTACGAACGTCCCCGGAGGTTGACAGATCGATAAACCCTTCTTCTTCTCTTCTTGCGTCCCTTTGCTTTGATTGAGTTACTCTAGCGAGAGATGTCTCGAGACACCACAAGCGATGTTTCAAGACGTCACAGGGCTCGTTGACGCAGGACTGACTTCCTGCAGTTAACGCGGAAATATCAGCTGATCTCTCCGCTCGAGGCCAAAAATTCAGGGCTAACCCGTCTTTTTCCTCTAAATAGTTTTAAGGTTTTCGTAAATATTAAGGTTTAAGGTTTAATCAGTTGCGTTCGTCTTCCGTTCAGGCAATGACAAGCTTTTTTCGTATCAGCATTATAATGTCTGCTGGAGCTTGTGAACTCAATCCTTTCAGTACGTAATGAAGTGATATTCTGGCAAGAATTGAATTAGGTGCGACTGAATGAAGGCATTGATGCTGATTGGATACATTTTTCCATACACACATACACACATATATACATATATATAATATATATATAATATATATATATATATATATATATTATTTATATACATATGCATATATATATTTAAAGGTAAAGGGGCCGTTAAGACTGAAAGCTCTCAGGCAGCTCTCGTTTTTCATTTTCCTCCGTGGCATTACCTTTATATATATGTGTGTGTGTGTGTGTGTGAGAGAGAGAGAGAGAGAGAGAGAGAGAGAGAGAGATATTATACTTTCTGTTATCCATCCTTCCATTCATTGTGATCCAGCCAGAGATGTATGGATGCTAGGGACACGGATCTTTTCATAAACTCAGATTGTTTACTTTTTTTTCACCAGTGCCACTATCTTCTGTTGTAGTTATTGATAGGATGGTGTTTGTCCTGAAGCCGTCCGATCAAGGACATCTCGAGTGCAGGTTTTGTGTACCCTGTGAGTCTTAGTACATTACCAGCGCGTCGAGAGTAGAATTAATATGAAGGCTGATGATTGTAGCTCCTTTCAGTGTAACTGTTATTTCATGGTCATCTTTTACTTGGGCGCTGCTCTGTATGTGGTTATGGAATCAAACTTGATAACATTAGCTATATGTAATTTAACTCTCTCACATTGTAATACTGAATTTCACGCGGTAATTAAGTGAAACTCACTGTTTGTGCATTATTTCAGGGTCTTCCGTGCATACTCTTTCTTCTGTCTGACTCTCCACCCTCTCTAACAAGTGTTTCATAGTGCAACTGCGATGTTTTCCTCCTGGTACATCTTTCAATTTCCCCTTCAGCCATGAATGACCTCACAGGTCCCAGCGGTTGGCCATCGTCCTAAATTCTATATCCCATTCCATTCTACGAGGCAACTCAAGTGTGAGGGATTTAGCTTCAAAGAACATAGGTCTGTCCTTTACGAAATTCTTGATTGATAATGTATGCATGAATATCAGGTGGATGAATCAGTTGAGCTGTTATTCACGATCCATTATTCATGACATTACGCCTTTCACTCTGGTATCCACCGAGTTCAGTTACATAATCCTCTGGAGGTCTTTCGTCATTGTTTACGTAACATCGAGGGTCACTTTTATTTTCAGTGAAGGTGCAATGTTAAGGTACGTAAGCACATTTTGCTCTTCATCTTGTAGTTCTTACTCATTAAACACCGGAGTTCTCTGTTTGGTTGAACACATTTTTTGTACCATGATGAAAATACACATAATACCAATAAAAATTATCATAATTAGTTTTGCTACTAAGCTAAGCACATATACCAGACCACTGAGCTGATTAACAGCTCTCCTAAGGCTGGCCCGAAGGAGTAGATATTTTTAGTTGGTTAGGATTTACAGCTTATTGTGGGATCCGAACCACGTCGAGAAGTGAATTTCTATCACCAGATAAATACCTCTGAATCCCCCTTGGTAGAGCCGGGAATCGAACCCGGACTCTGAAATTGGTAGTCGAGCACGTGACCGACTCGTCCAACGAGGAACTAACTTCTGTTATTGTTAATCCAAAGTGCATCAGTTCCAGGTCCTTAGCTGCATGATTGCACCGTTTATATAAGTATCTTAATCCTGTCGTGCTGTTGACGTGAAAATATGTTGAAGCAGCTTTTAAACAAAAATTTTAGAGCTTTATTATTATTATTATTATTATTATTATTATTATTATTATTATTATTATTATTATTATTCTGAAGATGAATCCTATTCGTATGGAACAAGCATTAGATTGATTGTGAGTTATCTGGCGTCATAACTACCAGGGTCACTGAAGCAACAAGTATTAGAAAGAAGTAAGAAAGAAGGGGTAAAGGGAAACACACAAAGAGGAGCTCTCACTTACTAAAAAAGAAAGCATAAATTAATAAATAGATAAAAATGTATTAAAATGCAAGGAGAATAGCATTAGGGTAGTAATGCATTACATTATTGTTATTGATTTAGTTAGTTCACAACATTTACATGAAACAGTTGTCAAGGCTACAAGTGATAGTGATAGTACGCGTGGAAGGGATACTCACCTGAGGTGATTTTGCATTGTCATATCACAGGGTCAGATGCAAATGGCAGTTTGCTGTTCGACGATTACTTGTAGAGATATCACTCTTGGTATTAAGACCCTCTTATAGATAAATTCTCAGCCCGATAAGAGGTCGTTAGCATTAATGTCGCTTTTTATTTGAATATTTCTTCGTGTGTGGCAAATGTAAATCCTTTTGCAAGATGCGAGTTTTCTCCGTTTCCACTGGGGCACTGCATTCCTTTGGGATATTGTTGTTTTGGGGTAGTTGTGGGGGGGCTGGCGAGGAATGGTACGTTTATCTGATGCATAATTCCCCAAAAGACAGTCTTTTTTTCGTTGATGTTTGTGTTTTTGGTCTTATCGTGTCCCAGTGCCTCTTGAGGTAGACGCAGATCCCTCCCGGATTCTGCTACAAGTGTCGGTAATTCCCCCTCCCCCCACTCTCTCTCTCTCTCTCTCTCTCTCTCTCTCTCTCTCTCTCTCTCTCTTTCTCTCTCTCTCTCCTTTTTTTTTTTTTTATTATTACAAGGCAGGTCCGCTATCTTGACGTACGAGTCTCCTGCTTTATCCGGATTTTGGGGCCAGCATGGTCCTTCTGCGTTGCTCCTGTCAAACATCTAATTGAGAGAAATGACAATATTGGTCTTATCGAGTTAGAACGAAGTGGGTAGGTAGTGCAGGCAGGAGGCGTCTGTCTGAGACTCGAGATGATTTCATTGTAACTGCGTATAATGTTGTCACTATTTTTTTTTCTCAGCGACGGCGGTGGCGGTGGCGGTGGCGGCGGTGCAGTTGACTTAGGCACAATAAGCGCGGGAACCCAATGGCTTATATCTTCTTCTTCTTCTTCTTCCTCTGCTTCTTGTTTTTATGTGCTTTTGGCGCCAATATTCTTGCAGATCTCGCCAACTGTTTATCTACTTCATACCCTGCGTTTTTTTTTTTTTATGTGGGTTTATTGCGGAACACTAATGCTCCTTCATCGTTCGTATGGTATTATTTAATATGTAAACGTTAAGGATACTTTTAAATTAAGTATATAAAAGTTAGATATTATTATATTTAGTATATAAAAGTGAAAGATGCCTTTTATACTAAGTATATAAACGTTAATGATGCAGTTACGTGACGTATTTAAATCTGACACAGCCGATCATTAATAAGGTTTGTTTACGTCAACATTTTATGAAGTTGCAGATGGATTTATTTCTATCCTTCAGCAAGAGAATGATTATGCAGTTTAGTGACAAAAAGAATCCCACCTATGTCCATCCTGAAGTGACGCATTTACGAATCCTGTCTTAATGGTCTAAATAACATTTCCTTTCCGAAACATTTCTGTATAAATCTTGCCAACCATATAACCTTCACCACTGTCTCATCATTGTAGATCGCTGGGTGCATCTTGTAAGGGGAACAACTTTGCTGACATTCTTATTTTTGTCGTCTGATTCAGTGCTGTTGTGTCTGTCAGGAACACTCTTTTCAAGTGACAGCGCTGTGCACTGTGTTGGTATGTGCTAGATATACGCACGAGACCTAGAATCTGCTTTTCCCGTAGAGGGAAGTGCCGTTAGTACACCTCACGCGTCGCTCTGTAGGCATTACTTTAAGGTCTTAGTGGGTCCCTTCGGCCCCTAGCGGCAACTCCTTTCACTCTTTTTACTGTACCTCCGTTCATATTCTCTTACTTTCCATCACCTAACAACTGGTTCATAGTGCAAATGGGAGTTTCCTCCCGGTATACCTTTCCTCCTTTTAGCTGTCAATTTCCGTTTCAGCCCTGAATGACCTCATAGGTCCCAGCTTTTGGTCTTTGGCCTAAATTCTATGCTCTGTTCTATTCAAGAATCTGCTTCCGCTATGCTCGTCCCAGAAAACCTTTCTTTCTCGTGTGTTCTGATTTAGGAAGAGATTGTCTCCCCCTTTTGCATTCCTCCTGGATTTGGCCTCAGAAAACAATTCCTTATGCAAATTTGGCCTCAGATAACAATAACCGCTGCATTCCTCTCATTCTTTTTTTGCCCCGTTTTATACGATGATTTGTTAGCTTGCTCTGCTTATATTTTGTTTCTTGCCTTATGATAGGATTTTGAAGGAGATTGTTCTAGAGGCATATTTTTTCACGTGTTTAGCTTGTGAAGACTATTAATTGTTGTGTATTTTGTAGTTTTGTTTACTGTAAGGGCACAATCTATGACGGCATATCTTAGCTTTAGTTGCATTGTCCTTAGCTTTAGTTGCATTGTCGTCCAGTGTGCCACGTTCCTTCGTCCTTGCTTAACTATTTGTTAATTTCGTCAAATCCTGGTTTATTTCTTCCCATATTTAAAGTCTGTATAACTTTCATCAGGCATCGACATAGTTTAGCTTTCTCCCATAGCTTCCAAGTCCTTTCCTCCGAGCGTAATCTGTAAAAGATTTTAATTTCGTAAAATCCTGTTCCATTTCTCCCCATATTCAAGGTCTGTCATTTTCATCACGCATCGACGAACACTTGTGCAGCACAGTAACTAGTCCGGGCAAGACAGATTAACTCTGTGTACGGTGTTTGTCTATCCTACTTTCCTCGTCGTAGTAACGCCATTGGTAGGCCATGTGTGCTTCTGCTGTCGCACCTAGCTGTGTGTGTGAGTGTTACGCGCAATAAAATGTGTGCAGACTCTAAATTTCCTCTTGTGAAAGTAACAACAAAACAAGGACACAAGACATACCTTTCTGACACTCGTTTCTGGCATCGTAGCCAAGAGATGAATATTATTTTTTCGTGGGAGCATAAGCAGGATGCAAAGTTCATGTTGATAGTCTTCGTTGTTTTTTTTTTCTTCTTTTTTTTCTCGTAGGTAATTTGGGAAGAAATATATTTACAGCAAGCTAAACTGTTCTGAGAGATAGTGTTGCACGAGTTCTTGTTTTGGTTAAAAAGATTCTCGTGATTCTTTGTACGTTAACAAAATAGTACTGCGATGCGCACAGACACTTACATTATATATATATATATATATATATATATATATATATATATATATATAATATATATATATATATATAGTATATATATATTATATTTTATTTTATATATATATAAATATATATAACAAGTATGTTCAAGCTCATGCTAAATGTGCAGTATTGGTCAATTTCAATTCTCAACGTTGCCAGAATTCCATTAATAATAATTTACTTATCCAAGTGAATAAAAGATGGAAAAGACGCATCGATTGTTTAATGTTGATGTTGGGGAAAAATTATTGAATTAAGTTGTATTGGTTGTTGCCAACTAGGCAATAAAATGGGTGTCGAATGATGACTTGCATTCGAGAAAATAAACTTTACTCTTGCGATTTTTTTATGTTTTTATTTTTAGTTTTTTTCTTTTTTATTGTTGTTGTCTTTTTTAAATTAGTTTTTAAATCTTGCATTAATTTTTCCCGTAATTGTTTCCGAAACATTCAAGGTTTTCTCATTATTTTATGATGATGGTTCGTATTGTGTTGTTCATTATAAAACCAATAATGATTTTAATATTATTTTTTACATGAATGGAAATTAGGTCTCATGCATTTCCTTTTATTTTCTTTTGGTATCGTTATTCTGAAGAATATGTTATCCATGAACTAGCCATTGCAACAGCACTTATCTTTTTCGTTCACATTTAGAATCAACGGTTAATCCAGTGGAGTAAAATGTGAAGCCCAAGAGAAGCTCGTTAATCGTGTTAGTGGTGGTTGCTTGATTGCTTCATTTCAGGCAGTGAAAAATAAAATTCCAGCCACCGAAACAAATTAATACCCATTTCCGTGTTAACGCGGAAAAATTACGTATCCAATTGACGTATCTAGTTGTCGTATCCGGCTGTAACTGGTTCGGCTGACGTAACCCGCGGACTGTCGTAACGACTAGCCGTTTGCGTACCAGCATGTGAGAGAGACACAATGATTTGTAGTTAATTTCCTGATCGACTTGTTTTTTTGCGTTCTATATCCCGTTCCTTTTTTCTTTTTCTTTTTTTCTAAAAGAAAACTATCGAGAGGGCTTTTTTCTGCCCTCCCTCACATCTTACAAACTACTGAGGCCAGAGGGCTGCAAATTGGTAAGTTGATCATCCACCCTCCTATCATCAAGCATACTAAATTGCAGCCCTCTAAATTCAGCAGTTTTTATTTCATCTAAGGTTAAAGTTAGCCATGATTGTGCGTCTGGCACCGCTATAGAACAGGCCATGGCTGAAAGTTTCATGGGCAGCTGCTCATACAGCATCATACGCTGTACAGGAAACTCGATAGCGCATTTTTACTTGTTTTATTTATGTGGCCTCTGTACTTTGGATGGTTGAATAGTAAGGATTGTTGACCTCACTGTCTCTGTGCGTGTGAATGTGTGCTTGTGTTAAATAACTAACAAACCTGATATAATTCCTGTTCACGAATTAAGGGGAAGTCTTCAGATGTCATTCCGTTGCGTCAAGAGTTTTAATAAAGATTTTGTGATGTCATATAATGGTGATGCCTAATAAATTTAGTACTGTGAAACCTTTCACCGAAGCACCGTGTTTACGTTATGAGATTTACATGAATAGCAATTGCAGGTCTTTGTCATAAACGGCTTGCAAAGGTCGCTTTAAAAGCCGACCTTCATCTCTCTCTCTCTCTCTCTCTGTGCAGTTCACAAACATGTTATTATACAATTTGTTTGGTCGACGTAATACCACACAAGGCTATGTGGCTCTAAAGCCTGATGTGTTTGTATGTGCTTAATTGTAGCTTTCTTTCGTTTATATATTTTTTTTTCTTTTACTAATTATTCATGAACCATTTTTATTTAAACCTGAAGAGGTAATTCCCAGTTAGAGAGATCAATTTAGCTGATTGGTACTACATACGCTTAATGACTCGACTCAGTCTAATTCCGTAGTCAAGGTCGCCATTAAATGCAAGGACATGCGCAGTGTCTTTAACCTCTCTCTCTCTCTCTCTCTCTCTCTCTCTCTCTCTCTCTCTCTCTCTCTCTCTGTTTGTGTGTGTGTGTGTGTGTGTGGTGTGTGTGTGTGAGAGAGAGTGTGTTTGTGTGTGTTTGTGGTAATGTAAATGTGGAATTGTCGACATCTATTAATTCTCTCTAGTCATGTTACTGCTAGTAATTGTAAACATATTAACATGCACATCGTGAGAGGACAACGACTCTCTCTCTCTCTCTCTCTCTCTCTCTCTCTCTCTCTCTCTCTCTCTCTCTCTCTCTCTTTACCGAAAAGGACTTACACCAGAGGAGCTTTTGCATCTTACAAATAATCAGTTGAGCAATGCAATTGGTGTTGGGGATTAGTTATGTATCTGTTCAAATTAGTAATGTTTCTATTGTAAGTATTGCTGTTATTCTTTCTTATTGGTGTATTGTGGTGTTATATAGAAAGAAATTTAGACATCTGTCTGACTTGTTACACCCGATTTCATCTCCAGAGATCCCCTGATATAAATGTGGCCTTTCCGTGTTTTTAAAAGATTTTGAACTTTGATGCCCATAATTGCTCAGTTTTTATTACTGTAATCCACTTAGATGTAGCTGCTGTTTCCAAACCAGTACTTGAGAGAGTTACAAGGATTAAGATATCTCAAAGACTTACTAGTCCATCCGAGGAGACATCATGTACTCACTTATCTCTTAAGAGCGGGTTTTACTATTCATTCACAGTTTCCTAAT
>NC_087212.1:42832286-42847286 GCF_015104395.2 Macrobrachium nipponense
TCTTGATCTTGCTGTCCAGCCACTCCAACATCCCCTATTCGCTGTCTTAAGCGCTGATTGGCTAAAAGTGCCCCCAGTGCTTGACCCCAGAAACGTCATCAGATCATAAAATCAAACAAATTTATATATCAGTTATATTTTTTTTAAACAAACTTTCGTTGCTGATTGGCCAAATATTATTTTTATTTTTTGGTGAGGTGGGAGGAGGTGGGGTAGATTGCAAGGTATCGTTGAGCGATGTTAGGCTACCATGAAAAGCTGACAAAGCTCCGGTTGCGATCATAAATTGGACGGATTAACTTTATCGCTCGAACTTTTTAACAGGGAATCGCCATAAAAAAACTTTTTTTTTTTTTAAAGTCAGCTGCTAGAAGAAAACGCCTTTCCAAAATGTCTCCTATCTCTTTTTAAGTAGGTAATCTCTCGCTCCACCGGTTTCCTGACGTTAGTTACGGGAGGGTGGTCAAGTTCGTCACTGGACGAGTGGGTTGCATACTCGACTGTTAATCTGGTAGCCCGAGTTCGCTTCCCGCGGCCATCAGTACGTAATCAGAGGAATTTATTTCTGGTGATTAGAAATTCAGCTCTCGATATAATGTGGTTCGGCTCCCACAATTAGCTGTAGGTCCCGTCGCTAAGTAACCAGTTGGTGCCACGTAAAAATAAAACATAAAATCTAATCCCACGGGCCAACCCTAGGAGAGCTGTTAATTAGCTCAGTGGTCTGGTTAAACTAAGACATACTTTATGGGAGGGTGATCAGGATATCAACAAAATTGAGGAATAAAAAAATCATTAGCTTATTTACTGGAACAGTTTTGCCCCACCGAAATGCTCTGTAATGTTGCTTCTATGGACAGTTGTCACTAGAGGCATGATAAGTGCGTTACGTAACGTTTTAGTATCCTCTCGTAAGGGACACAGCCTCTACGGCATTCGTGTAACGGGAATCGACGCTGACCAGCATATCAAGTACCCATGCTGAACACGCCCAGGAGGACGCGGTTTTCGTTTTTGTCGCTGTGGGGTTGCGGATCAGGGGTGGGGGGAAAACGAACCGGAATATCTGAGGCCGGAATGCTGAGTGCAGTTGACCCCAATTTATTCCCCATAATATAGGATAAAACCTACATTTCACGTATTCTCTCAATGAAAATACAAACAGTTGTGAATTTACTCTCATCAAGCAGGTACCCCGTAAGGTGTTAATGCCATCAGTGCACCTCACGTAGTGTACTGTAACCATTACTTAAGGGTCTTTGCAGCGCCCCTCTGGACCCTGCCTGCAACCGATTTCATTCCTATTACTGTATCTCCATTCATATTCTCTTTCTTCTATCGTGCTGTGCACCCTCTACTATAAAAGTAGATTCACATCAACCGTGCATTTGATGTCTAGGCCAGTCCCTTACGACGCTCCTGATTGGCTGTTAGTAAGCCAATCACAGGGCTGGAAACTCTCAGTCTCTCTCGAGAGTTCACATAAGCAGGATCTATGTTCCACCTCTTCTGACGGTTACTTTTGAAAGACGTATCCCTCAGGAGAGGTGGAACATAGATTCTACCCATGTGAACTCTCGAGAGAGACAGAGTTTCCAGGCCTGCTGTGATTGGCTTATTAACAGCCAGTCAGGAGCGTCGTAAGGGACTGGCCTAGGCATCAAATGCACGGCTGATGTGAATCTACTATAACAACTGTTTCTTACTGCAGCTGCGAGGTTTTCCACCTGTTACACCGTTCTAACCTTCTTACTGTTAGTTTCCCTTTCAGCGCTGAATGACCTCATAAGTCCCTGCGCTTGGCCTTTGGCCTAAATTCTATATTCTTTTCTGTTCTTATGAAGCAGGTAGCCTAATGCTAGGGAGAGGCTTATCGTATTGCCTCATTCGGGTTTTATCTGACCGAAGATTTGGCGTTTATTGATAATAATTTCAGAGAATGTGCATAACTTGCGAAGATAAAACTCATGCCTCCTGCACTTTCAAGCACGTACTGTGCTATCTATTTCCCTTCTACAATTACGTACGTTCGTAAATGCTAATGTCCTTTTCGTTTTTTAGGTTTTATGCCATCTGTTACATGGTGGATTTCTTCATCCATTCTACCTTGTCCGTAGAATTCGCTCAAGTTTAATTTCTCTATCATCAGTGCCTATATGTTTTATTATTATTATTATTATTATTATTATTATTATTATTATTATTATTATTATTATTATTCAGAAGATGATCCCATTCATATAGAACAAGCCCACAAGGGCCGTTGTCTTGAAATTCAACCTTCCAAAGATTAGATTTTCTTTATATTCTTAACCTTGTTCTTGTTGCTATCCACCATAAGCAACAACAGCTTCCGCATTTTCTCCTCACTATTCCCAGCCAGGACTAGTTACTTTACACACACACACACACACACACACACACACACACACACACACACATATATATATATATATATATATATATTACAGTCACTTGACATTTTTTTCAGTAAGTGTTTCAAGTTGTTATGTACATTCGCTATTGTACGATCATAGCTCCATCAAACATATCTTATGGTTTAATCTGAATTGTGTATAATTAATCTTTGTTCATAAAAACAAATAGAAAAGAGGTGACAGTAACGGTCGACAGAAAATAAAAAAATAAAGCCTTGCTGATTTCCCTCTGTCTATCAGTCTAAATGACGCCATTTGCATGGCCAATGAGTCCGCTCGAACTCCCCCCTCTCTCTCTCTCTCTCTCTCTCTCTCTCTCTCTCTCTCTCTCTCTCTCCTGTGTATGTGTGCCTATGCTTTATAAGAAATACTTTGTAACGTTCTGTTAGGAAAATTCTCTCTGTGTGCGTGTCCTGTATCTTTCTGTAGGTTATTTGGTTATTTTTATGGTTTGTTCTTACTGTAAAAGTCCTCAGGAACTTATGGAATGACATTATATATATATATATATATATATATATATATATATATATATATATATATATATATATATATAGAAAGAAAGAGAGAAGAAGGGAGGGGCAAGTGGCCTATAATTATTCGCTGCCAAGTGAATGTCATTCCATTCGTACTCATTTTGACATGAGAATGAATCATGATGTCATCCGAGAATGGAATTTCTGCGATTGCGTCAGAGCGTCACATCAACCTATAAAAACATGGGTACAATCGTTCTAGTATATATTTTAATTATTCCTTTTAGGTCAGTCGTCGGATTAGACTTGGTACCAGTAGGGAAAACAGGATACATTCTTCCTTTAGGAATATAAAAATGAATTGTTGTGCCAACTTTCCTTTATGGAAGTGGAGTGGGGAAGTGTATTGCGAACTGGTTAGACAGCGTGTGTAATATTTATGGTGTAACTTGGCCGGCTAAAAGGTCTCGTCTTGAAATATGGTGACACTCTAAGAAGGAGAAAAGGGAGGCATTCTCAACTGATTATATTTGTTATTCGGGAGTTTATGCTCTCTCTCTCTCTCTCTCTCTCTCTCTCTCTTCTCTCTCTCTCTCTCTTTACGGCTACACTGTAAGAAGAGGAAAAAGAGGCAGTCTCAACTGAATGTATTTGTTATGCAAGGTATTTGCTCTCTCTCTCTCTCTCTCTCTCTCTTCTCTCTCTCTCTCTCTTCTCTCTCACACACACACACACACACACACAGAAAAGGGGAGTATCTTCAACTGATTGCATTCGTTAGTCAAGAGGTTACCATCTCTCTCTCTCTCTCTCTCTCTCTCTCTCTCTCTCTCTCTCTCTCTCTCTCTTAGATTTGAACTGGATAAGCGAGGGGTCATCTCCCCTCGCATTGAATATCTGCGAACTGCAATTGCTTCAGCGTGAATGATTTTCACTTTTGCGCCGTGACTTCGCGTTTCCGTAGAGTATGCTAATGTCTACCGAAGGCAGTTTATCAGATTCTTCAAGTCTTCATTAATTCAGTTATTTACTTTTATGCTGCTTTGAAAGAACATTTTCTCATTCTGTTTACTGAGTAAATAAATCCCGAAGTCGCGTCGGCATCTCTCGCATCGACATGAAGGCGCCAGTGTAAATCAGTAAGGATGCGAAAGGCGTAACTCCACTCTTTAGTTTTATTTTGACGTAATCATTTTTATGTTGGAAGGCATACATCGGGTATTTTGAACAAATTTTTGGGCTTGGAAGGCATGGGTGCAGTATTTTTACCAAACGGATTGGAGTTGGGAGGTATAAATGGAAAATTTGGCTAACTTTTTTTTTTGTATTCAAAGGCATAAATGGAGGACTCTTATCCATATTGGGGGGCGTTGGAAGAAATACATGGAGTATTCTGACCAAACGTTTTGGGCTGGGAGGCATAAATTGAGTATTTTGACGAAATATTTTGAGATGGAAGGCCTAAATGGAGCACTGCTCGACGATTTTTCATTTTTCGTATTTATGTCTTTACCTTCGTCCCTTTCCCAGTTCAAAGAACCGCCTTTGTTCCTTTCTGTGTATTTATATTCTCTTATCCTGGCTAACAACTGCCTCATTCTGCTTTCTTCTTAGTTTTCGTTGCCTACATCGGAAGCTGCTTCAATCTCATTTATTCAGAGACTGAGGGAGATCTGTTTGGCATTTCAGACCGGGCCAACAATTTGGAGATCATCTCATCACCTTGAAGGTAAATTACCTTAATTTGCTGATGCTCTTGCAGTCCAGCTTGCAGTATTACAAAGGGTCAAAGTTCAGTTCTCGTTTACTGTATTTTCTGTTACGCCAGGATATATGTGATACGTTGACTTGGTCTTCAGCATCTTCTCTCTCTTTTTCTCATTGGACGCTGATTGTTGGGGTGATGCGGTTTTTTTGACAGCTAACAGTCCAGTGACACTTGGGCGATTTTGGAGCTTAAACTTCGAGCTGAAGTTTTTCATCTGATTATTATAATTTGACAGAAAAGGCAGAGCACAAGGATTTTAAGGAGCAGTACGAAATTAACTTCCCTCCGACTGATGAGCGCCGGAGTGGATTTTGACTGGACTACCCGCGTTATCTAGATATATTAAATATTTATGCAGATTCCTAACTGGTTTCAGTCTCTTGCTGCTGCTGCTGCTGCTGCTGCTGCCAAGGGGCCATTTAAGGGTTACTGAGAGATGGCCACTCGGTCCGGCATTGCCAGAAACCGGTATTGCTGTATGGTAATTGGCATATCAGAGGCTCCCCTGTGGGAGAAATCAGAGAGCTTTTGTCGAGATTATTTAAAGATTAAAGAAAGACGAAAAAGGCCACGTAAGGGACATAAGACTGTGTCAATAGTGTTTCTAGGTGTATGTGAAAGGATCGCACCGCCCCTCCCTCCCCCCCGTATGTAGCAAAGCATTAGTTATGCAACTGTGGTGAAGTCCTAAGTAATAGAAAATATAGAAATTCTTTCATTATCCAACGGTTTTTTGGCAGTGTGATAGTGAATAGAAACCGCGATTAGTCTCTCAGTACAAATATAGAGATGACATCCTAAAACTGAAATGCTCTAGTTATTGAAGAAAAAAAATCTTGCATACGTGTATAAAATCATGATTTTTTTTCTTGACTAATATAACAACGTCCATGTCTTGATTGCTTTGGATAATGGCAATACCTATTGTCAAGTTGAAAGCTCAGCATCTTTTGATATATTTTTTTGTACGTTTTGGTCATGAAAGACAAAAATCCACTTTGTTGTTAATCAGATTGTTTAGGCCTTTGCAAACCACAAGCGTTCATTGCCCAATATATAACAGCGCGGAGGCTTAAGTAACGGGATAAAGGACATACGAACATAACTAATAATGAGGTGGCATTTGCATTTATAATTCTGGTCCACTTAACAGAGACACTTCCACAAAAACCAGGGATGAAGAACAAAACAAAAGAAAGCTTGGCATAATACTAATCTATAGGTTTTATCATCCCCTGAATATTTTGAAAGATGCAAGTTCACATCTTAGCCGGCGGATGGGTGTTAGGATACGCATTTGACATTCTTTGAACTCAGCTGCTGAGAAGTAACCCTCCTTTTCGACATCATCGTTCAATTATTGTATATTTGTGATATATTTTCATCTGTGGGATCACGGTGTAGAGGAAGAATCTACTTTGTTATTGAATATTTCATTAGAGAAAAATTCTGAGCTCATTAAATCTACCTAAAAGAAGTATTTGTGAAATCTAAGGGTTATCGGAAAACTTTCCGAAAAATCAGGCAAGTTTAGAAACACCTAAATCCTTTAAAGTTTCTCGAGAAGATAATTAGGCTTGAGGTAAACTCTAAAAAATATAGAAAAAAGAAAATCCTGTCAATAATGGAACAGAGAAACGAAGCAGGAGCCCTTAAAAGACGCTGGACCTAGCAAATGATAATGAACTCCCAGCTCATGAGATAGCTGATGATAGCTCTTGCGATAAATCATTGTCTCCCAAACCGCAGAGAGGGAATTCCAGAGTTCAATTAACGGACTCGAATAATCCCACGAATGCTGTCATCTGAATGATACTTAGCCCTTGGGGGGGTTTTATTATGGTTATCAGTGGCCACCAGGGAAAAAAAAAATAGTCGCCACGTTCCTCTGGTTTACCGGAAATGTTAAATAGGCCGTTTGTATCCAGGTGGGGTTTCGGAGGAATTTATTTTATTGTCGAAGCGAGTTGAAATTGTTTGTGTTCGTGGACAGACTTATTCACTTTTTGGTTTTAATTTACTTCGTTATCAACGGGAGTCAACGTTGTTGGTGACCATGTACACCCTTATTCATTTTTGGTTTTAATTCTGTTCTTGTCGAAGGAAGTGAAAATGTTTGATCATGAAGACAGAATTACTAATTTTCTTGTTTTAATTTCTTTTATATTCTAACGGAGTAATGTTTTGGTGAACATGAGCACAGAATTATTCATTTTCGTTTTAAATTCCTTTTTTACGTATAACAGAGTAAATATTGCCGGTGATTCATAAAAACAATCATTAATTATTTTTCAATTTTTTTTTTTTTTTTTTTTTTTTTTTTTTTTTTTTTTTTTTTTTTTTTTTTTTTTTTTTTTTTTTTTTTTTTTTTTTTTGTATGTCGCAACAACGCAGTGACTGATCTCACATTTGACAATGTTTTATAAATCTTAACATCGCTCAAGCGAAGCTTATTTCTATAAGAGGACGGAAAATTGAGGACTGATAGGAACTTTTATCGTCGCAGATAACCGCCGCAGATTAAAGCGTGAAGAGGTTTATTTACTCAGGTCAGACGGACTCACGACACGACACGACACGCTCCTCTGACTTTTGCGAATAATTGGTTGCTTTAGGAGAGCGAAAGGAAGATAGAGAAAGTATGACACGAATAAAAAATCTGTCTTCATCCGGGTTCATGATAAGAGGAGAAACCGAGGCAGGTGCCGGTCGCATAAAGGTGCCGGAGTACAGGTATAGGTGCCGGTCGGGTACTGGTGTCGGTCGAGTAGTGCTGTCGGTCGAGTACGGTGCCGGTTGAGAGTACGTAGGAGCCGGTCGAGTACAGGTGCCAGAATGCAGGTGCCAGTCGAGTACAGATGCCGGTTTAGTACTGGTGATAGAGTACAGGTGCCGGTCGAATACAGGTACCTGCCGAGTACAGGTGCCGGTCTAGTACTGGTGATAGAGTACAGGTGCCGGTCGAATACAGGTACATGTCGATTACAGGTGCCGGTCGAGCACGAAAGAGAGAGAGGTTTAGACAGAGATTCCACAAAGTAAAGAAAACCCATTTTGGCACCGATATTCTTTGTTGTTTCTTTTTACTTCTCTTATGAATTGGTTTAATTTTGTTTTGTTATCATATTTTAAGTTCTTCCATACTTTAAGTTCTTTCCTAGGTTCAAGCAAGAACTATCTCGTACAGGTGCATGTTTACTCTTTAAAGGCAGAGGTTACAGAGACACATGTCAGACGGCACAATAATGATGACCGAAATTTAACTGTCTTTGTTTTGTTACCATAATATGTTTCCAACTCGTTACTTCGTATTCAGCAAAATTATTGAGAGTGTTATGAGTTCACCATTCTAAAAACTTCAGTGACTGGCGTCCCGTGAATTAATGTCAGCTTGACAAGGAATTCCTTTCAACCTGTGCGTTAAGTTTTCATCGAAACTTGCTTTTTATTTTCTTAAATTTCTAATTTTACATTATATTAGCATTTCCTGCGTTAGTGTGGCCATCTGCTGTTCGCAGCAGACACTTCAATATCAGTAACGCATTATTTTATTTTATTTTGTGTTATTTTTTTACAAAATTAATATCTTTGTTATGTAAGTTTCAAGAAGAATCCTGAATTTCCGCATAGGATATAAATGGTTTGTCGATTAGAAGGTGATCAATTCTCCATTGCACTATATTATTAGAAGGTGATCAATTCTCCATTGCACTATATCCAGTAATATTTTATATTTTTCTTTGGTTTTTTAGTTTAGAAACTTGTCTCCCCTCTGTCATTGGAATTCATCTGGCAGTGAAGTTGAAAGATTTGTTTCATTGTGACAAAGTCCCGTCCTGTTCATCAGAATTAGGTTTTATGATAATGCTTAATTTTGCCACTATGTATTGAAGAAATAAGAAAACAAACTCGTGGTGAGACCGGAATTAAAAATGAATGAGAAACAGGCATAACACGGCTGGCCATGAAATATTACCTGCTGTTTTCTTCAATTCAGTTTTTTACTTAAATTGAGAGGTATCTACTTATAAAGTAAAGAAAACCTTTGTTTTGAAAGGCAAATTGTTTGTGAAAGGATGCCTTTGTTTTGAAAGGTAAATTTATTTGTAAAAGGATGCCATTATTTTTAAAGCCATATTGATTTGTAAACGGGTGCGTTTGTTTGGAAAAACTTGTAAAAGGATTGTTTTGAAAAGGAAATTGATTTGTAAAAGGATGTGTTTGTTTTGAAAGGCAAAGAATTTGTAAAAGGATACCATTGTTTTTAAAGACAAATTTATTTGTAAAAGGATGCCTTTGTTTTATAAATTAAATTGATTTGTAAAAGGGTTCCTTTGTTTTTAAATGCAAATTCATTTGTAAAAAGATACCTTTTTTTTGACAGACAAATTGAATTGTTAAAGGATACCTTTGTTACTGAAGATAAATTATTGTGTAGATAATCTAAATTGCCATTGGATTTACTCCATCATATCTATTATTTCGAAGCTGATTATAAATAGGCATGACTGAAGCCAAGATGTGAAAATTGGCCTTGATGGCCCACCCACCCACCAGTACCCTCCACACCTAGGGCACAGATTACTCTCCTTCCCTCCTCTTCCCCCTCCCCCCTCCCTCGCCTTGCCAATGTCCCTGATACTTCTTCTCCAGTGAAGAGAGCGAGAGAGAGAGAGAGCGGGGGGCCACTTGTCCTAAACTGAGTGACTAAGCACGAATTGGATTTACGATGAATGTTCGCGTATTTTGTGTATTCAGTGCCGTTGCCGCTCGAGGATCACTCTTCTTTCACGTAAGATGTAGAAATTCTGCACTTTGACGATCTTACATTGATCTTACATCATTGATAAGGGTGTGAGAGAGTGTGGGGCTCTCGCCAGGCTCGGAGGTTGACCGGTTGGGTGGGAGTAGAGTTTATGCAAGATGCCTCAGATAAGGAGAAGGTTGTCGAATTGTCGTTGATTACGCCTCTATAGAAAAGATGACAGAAGCTGACGTGAACTGACTCTTTTTGGGGACAAGTTTTAGATAGGTACTACCAGCCGTCCCTCCCCTACTCTTTATCAACCCCGCCTTCCTCTCTCTCTCTCTCTCTCTCTCTCTCTCTCTAAGAACCTCCTTGCTTCTGCTGTCTGTTCTTAACCACCCATACATTAATCTCCTAACGGAGCAACCCTCCCCTCTGTAGCAGTTGTTCTAAACATTTCAGTCAACTCTTGTAGCTACCTTTCCTACTTGAAAGGTATAAGCCTCTTCTGGCCAGATTTGTATCTTGGCCCACCCACCTTCCTTCCTTTAGTGTCGTCTCATTTAGGAATATTTCAATAAATTCCTAAGCGTTTTAGGTCTAGTAAATGCTTCACAGGAAGCCCGAAACAGTGATTTCTTTAACTAGAATTGTATTTTATCCTTTGTGATGAATTTCTGTTGTCCGGTGTTTTATTTTTGTTGTCTGTGCAGAAATCATATTCGTGCTGAGACTGATTGTTGTGACTTTAACATGCAATAATTGGAAGATAGAATTTTGTGCGTTTTTCACCGAGGATTGAGGCATGAGAATCGGAAAAAAATTCCGACGATATGATGATTCCTGAAAACACATATTTATTAGTGCCACTAAAGCAAGTGCTTCTAGCGAAAACTTTCCCATTTTGTATAACAGTTTAAGCTATGGAGATCTATACATACTCAAAAGGATCAACTTGTTGCCCGTACCAACATGTACAAATGTGTCTGCATACCAGCAGAGACAAATCAGCAGTCAAACAGACTGCGGGAGCAAGACCTGTTTTCAGGGGCGTCTCATTCCCCAGCGCACTCTTAACCAGCCTTTCTATTCTTCGAATTTATATAATACGCATAACAGCGTTCTCGCTGCAATGTTCTCCATTACAAGTAAATCAGGTCTCAATACAAGCTGGTCAGCGACATTCAATATGAGGGCTCTTGCTTTGTCATCTGATCTGAGATTGATTTAATGTGCGTTGCGACCTCATGGTAACATGCATTCTATTTGTTATTGCTTCAATGAGAAAACAACTATACTTGATGTGCACATAATGTAAGGGTGTTTGTCAAATCTATCAACGAAGGTTTTCGTCTGTCTTCCCAGAATGTAATTTTCAGCTTTGTAACTCTACCTTCTTCAGGGATCAATTTTCATTGAGAGTGTTTTGTATAGGCTTGATAGACTATATATATATATATATACTATAAATATATATATATATATATATATATATGTATGTATATATATATACTGTATATATATATATATTGTAAGTGTATATACATACATACATACATACTTACATACATACATACACCATGGATATCCGAAGGCACAGTTAAGGAACACAAAGTGTAGCATGCCGAGTAGTCAAATCCAGATACAGTAGGCGGTCAAACGAAGATAAAAAGCGACGGGGGAGAATATCTGGACAAATAGGTTGATGACGTTGACGAAAACATGTATTCAGGGAGTAGCACCTATGATGTTAGGGAAGCTCTCAGGATTATTAATGGAGTATTCACAGGTGGAAAACTATAAAACGAAAATATCTGTCATAAAGGAGGGGGAGGAGGAGGAATACAGTTGCTGAGTTGAATCAACAATAAAGGAACTTATGAGAAAAAAAAAAACTACGTACAATGATGTTTTCAGCTGAAACTGGCATGACACTTCGTAATAGACAATGTTGCAGAATGTGGAACGAGGGAAAAACCATGATGACTGGGAACTGGAGGTCACAGCAAAAGCACCAAAGAAAGGTGACATGAAAATTTGGTTGGTAACTAGAGTCATTATATATATATATATATATATATATATATATATATATATATATATATATATATATATATATATATATATATATATATATATATATAACACATATATATACATGAAAGAAAAATTCTTAGGTAATTTATGTTTAGCATATAATTTTTGTATTTGTCCGTTTTTTCATTTAATCCTTCAGTAGCTTTTTATTCTATTGATGAAGCTTCATTTGCCTGATTTTTTTTTTATAGATAATTCAGGCGCTTTCAATATTGAAGTAAATATCTTTCTAAAACACAATAGTTGCTTTCATATATTCCAAGTACCTCTTTTGGCTTGAACAGATATTTTTTGTTAGGAACAATATTAATTTTCCTCTTTTTATCATCGGTCGAAAATATTCATTAAAGATTTAAGGTAAGCAAGTTTCTGCTTAAACATTTTAGAGATATCCCCGCATCTTATTTTGTCTTGGGCTGTTTACTATTGAAGCCAGAAAGAGAAAAAAAATCCTTGAATTTACAAGGAAGAAAGTCTACTCACTCGAGGCCACTAGTGTTTACGTTCGTTCTGACAAATCCTATAAATATACCATCACCTCAAACACAGAGCTTTGTGCCTTGTGCATACCTGCATTCTCGCAAGCACTTCGTCGTCCATCTTCCCTAAGTATTCAGTGAGCATCTGCTCTGGCAATCGTCTGTGCTTAGGGTGACCGTCTTTTCTTTTCTTGTTATGCTGCTGCCAAAGTGATGCTGTTGTTGATGTTGTTTTTTTTTTATAGTGATTTCTTCTTTCCTTGCTATGTTCTTGCCAAAGTGATGTCTAATAGCTGTGAGGTTCACTCACCTTCTGGATCATAAACTTAGTTTAATGATTTCAGAGAGAGAGAGAGAGAGAGAGAGAGAGAGAGAGAGAGAGAATAGGGAAGAGCGAGAGAGAGAGAGAGAGAGAGAGAGAGAGAGAGAGAGAGAGAGTGTGTGTGTGTCTGGCTAATAGTACATCGTATAGCTATAGACAGAGCTAGAAATTAGTATAACGTCGTTTATAAGACATTAGAATCGCCATTACTAAGCAAGTTTAGCCATTGTACCTTCTGTGTAGAATAACAATTGTTGCAGACATGTCTGACTTGTGTTTTAGAATCTCTGTTTCTATATCATACTTATTTCAATTATCATTTTACGTCCATTAATCTCAATCAAACAATCCTGCTTTAAAACAGGAAATCTCCGAATTTTAGTAAGGTGGCAGACCTTCATTGTTTTAAAGCCTTCCTTACATGTACGTATATATATACATATATATGTGATATGACTTACTATATATATATATATATATATATATAATATATATATATATATATATATATATATTATATATATATATTTTTTTTTTATACAGTTTATGACAAAGCACCTTTGCTCTCAATTTATGCTGTTGTGTAAATTTTAAAATTTACGAAATAAATTAAGATAGTTCATGGAAAGTGCACTAGTCACCTAATTCAGACCATATTTAGGGTTGAATAGTTCATAAGTTAAATTCCCTTTCACCTTTGTAAAAAAAAAAATAATAAATACTTGCACGTCCTGAGTAATGGCTTCATTTTGAAAATGTGTTACCTGATAAACATAAGGAGGCTGGTAACCTCACCTTGTGGAAGGTCTCTCTCACTGGCTCTCGGTTTTGGCCGCTCCTAATCTTCGGCTTTGCTTGTCAAGGTTACCTGGCGCATCAGTCTTTGCTTGCCTCTGCCTCTCCTCGTGTTTTTACTCGCACTTCTGTTCAGCCCGATAGGAATCGCTGTTCTTCAAAACCTTGAAGGAGAAAGCTTGCTTGTATTTAGGGGAAATCGATCCTGTCTTTTACTGACACAGATTTCAGGTCATTAAGGAAATATCAGGAAGTGGTAGCTCAGCTTTCCGTATTTCTACTATACGGGGAATCTGCCCCTTAGTCTTGCAGAAGTTACTCTCTCTCCAGATCGTCTTCTATATAATTTGTATACGAATTGCCCCTTTCCTGTCTGATTTCATTACCTTGTACTTTTCCCTTTAAAACCTAAATTAGTCCCTTTCGCAATACCTGATTCCATGGCTGTATTGATTTAAAAGAATGGCTTTTGCAGGTAATGTATAGGGGTGTTTTTCCTGATTGTATAAAGGGCTACTTCAGAGAAAATGTTATCAATTCTTTTGGTGCTTAAAAGACAGATACGATTGGAAGTAAGTCTCTAATAACTCAAATTATTGTCCATGACTTCCATTTTACTTTCCATCCCCTCCCAACAATTGCTTCATAGCGCTATTGCGAGGTTTTCCTCGTTACACCTTTCAAACCTTTCACTCTCAATTTCCGTTTCAGCGCTGAATGACCTCATAGGTCCCAGTGCTTGGCCTTTGGCATGTACTCTCTCTCTCTCTCTCTCTCTCTCTCTCTCTCTCTCTAGCTGACTGTTTTTTCTTTGCTTTCTTTACGTTCCTGGAAACTTCTGTTTCTCAGTGTCAAGTCTCAGCTCGTAATTTCTTCGTTTTTAAATATTGTTTTGTGAGAACACCTGGATGATGACCCAGGAAATGACGTCTTCTCAATCCCATTGCGATTCATTTTTATAAGTTTGTTCTATCATGTCTAGATCTAGAATACTCTTCAGCGTCAAATTCAACATCCTCCTTCTTCGAATGGTTCGGCGTCCAATTTCTCCAGACGTGGAGAGTTCTCACACGGGGACATTGATCATTTCATTTCTGCGAAATTGGATGCTTTGTCGATGTCGTCAATTCTTGACTTCTCAATTGATAAAGCTGCACAATTTCTTATCCGTATCGCTTTCATTTCATGCGGGGTGACACTTTTCTTCACGGAATCAAAAACAATTCGCGTGAATCGGTGACCTTGTCCTTGTCCCTTTAGCAAATCCTCTTGGACTGTTGTGAGGTTATTTACTCTCTCTCTCTTCTCTCTCTCTCTCTCTCTCTCTCTCTTAAGGGTTGGGTTTATTATTGACTTTAGTCTCGTAGGGGTTAGTGCCGTCAGTACATCTCACGCACGATTCACTATAGGCATTACTCAAGGCTCTTTGCAGCGTCTCTTCGGCCCCTAGCTGCAACCCCATTAAATTGTTTTATTATACTTCCATTCATATTCTTTCTTCCATCTTACTTTCCACCATTTTTTTTTTTCATTGTGTCATGGTCCAACTGCGAAGTTGTCCTCTTGTTTCACCTTTGAAACCTCTTACTCTCAATTGTCCTTTCAGCGCTGAATGACCTCATAGGTCCCAACGCTTGTCCTTCGGCCTGAATTGCATCCCACAACTGACCTAGGTTTTGGGTCTAACTCTTCTCTTAATTTTCGTAGCCTCATTTAGTTACATTCATGCGGTTGTTGTCTATTCCGATCTTACAAAACAAATGCACTGGTTCTCCAAGCTTTCCAGAAAGAACCGCCATTTGTTCTCTGAATTCATTAAAATGCTCATCCTAATATCAACATGTTCAATTTTCCATTGGCTTTTAAACAGGCTGTGTT
>NC_087212.1:42852286-42929786 GCF_015104395.2 Macrobrachium nipponense
AATGAAAATGATATACTAAACTTATGTATATATATCGAGTGTATATATGCGAGTATTTTAGACTCTTGTTCCTTAATATTATTATTATTTTTAATATTATTATTAATGGACGAATTTTCAGGAAAGTATATTTCGAAAATAAAATGAAATTAAGGAATTGAATATACCACTTTTGATTGTGATCTTGTATTTCTTATTATATAATATATCGAAATTATCAGTATTCGTAAGATTTTTTTTTTATTCTAATACTATCGTAGATAGTTCTTCAGTGAGTTTAGATGTATTTTCTTTTGACAATAATTTATTTTTCGCTGAGGTCAGGCCAGTGTGACGCTTTCATTTAGCTATGTTAATAAGACTAATTAAACCATTTAAACTTGCTCAAATAATCTTAGCCATTTTGGAACTTGACCTCCTTGCTACAGCCATTTCCATATTAGATGAAAGGTCATGTATCTGCCTTTCTTGCATCACGTGATTTAATGACCTAATGCCCAGTGGAAGAGAGATCAATCCCCCCCCCCCATCCCCCCGCCCCCTTCAATCAAAGTAGGAATTTATCTGGTGTTATTTTCAGCTTGATTTATAAATGTCGTTTTCGCCCCTCTAAGCGGGGATAATCTCTGCCATGTGTCTTCATGAAGCACCTGGATATTTGAGTGTTAGTGGAGAGAGAGAGAGAGAGAGAGCTCATGTGTGTATGTGTGTGTAAGAGAGATAGAGCTCTTGTGTGTGTGTGTGTGAGAGAGAGAGAGAGAGAGAGAGACCTCACTTGTTTGTGTGTATGCGAGAGAGAACCTCACTTTTTTGCGTGTTGTGTGAGAGAGATAGAGAGGGTGAGAGTGACCTTACTTTTGTGTGTGTGTGTGAGGAGAGAGAGAGAGAGAGAGAGAGAGAGAGAGAGGTCATGTGTGTGTGAGAGAGTGAGAGAGCGTTTGTGTGAGGGAGACCGTGGTGTGGTTTGTGCGTTGGATGACGAGATTGTTGTTGGTGAAAGTGGGATGGGAAAGGGTCTCTCTCTCTCTCTCTCTCTTTCTCTCTCCATCCTGGTTGTTACACTTTGCTCTTCAGGGGAGCCAGGCAACAAGTCTGCCCCCGATTTCGTCATCGGGTGAATGCATATGTTGTATACATCAAATCATAATTTATTCGCGCCGACGGCGTTTCACAATGCCATTATCAAGGCTGAAATTTAACAAAAACCACTTTGAAAATGTATACAAATGTAAAAGGGTTTGAGGTATTACCAAAAAGACGGAGACATGACATACCTAAACAAAGCCAAAGATAAACTGAAACATTAAAATATAAAAAGGTTAAGTAAAAGTTAAGGTGCGGGACAAAATATAGAAAACAAACTGTCAGTTATGATGCAATAAATAGTTGTGCGGAGGTTGTCTGGCTGTTTAATGAGTTTTGTTCTTTTTATCAGGATGGACACGCAAACGTAGTAAGTTCCTTTTCTTCTTGCGTAGTTGCAATGATTTTAAAGTATACTTGATTATATATATACGTATGTATATATATAGCTATATTATATATGATTTTAAAATCATTATATATAATATGTATATAGGTAATTAGGTATATATATATATATATATATATATATATATATATATATATATATATATATATACATACATAATTTTATATACATACGCACACTTTATGTATTAACAGATCATAAATCAACAGCATGGACCAAGTTGTGATTGGGTAAGAGCGGCATCTTCTATGTATAGTTTGGGTGTGTGTGTGTGTGTGTGTGTGTGAAGTTGAGAAATGGTGCCCTGACATTGAAAGATGTGCAGACTAAAACGACTTTTAGTTTGTGGCTGAATCCCACGATTTATTTTTTCTTCTATGGGTGCTCATATTATTTTGTCTGTCGCCATAGCGAGTCTAATACCATGGTAACTTCGATGGTACGTCATAATTTTTCCGTTTGCTTTTGCCTCTTGGTTGGCTGCTTATTTCCCAATTGCTTCAGTTTGTACCCCATTAAGTACCAAGTGTTCGTTTAACTATTTTATATATTAATAGGTACACGGCTGCATACAGAGGTAAACTTTTAAATTGAAAAATACTTTTAGTTTCATGTGGGGTATAACTTAAGCTCATCCATTGTCCGTAAACTCTATATCCCAAAAGATTTCTGCGTTCGTGTTATTTTCGTAAGTTTGCAAAATCCAATTTTCTCTCTTGACGTCTCGCGTTCATTGCTCCGAAGGATTTTTTTTTTTTTTTTTTTTTTGGCGAACGGATCTTTGGAAAGAAATGAGAAAGTGCTGTTTTTCTATGTTTTTACAAAATCTTGCCCAACCGTTCTAAAATATAAGAAAGGATGTTGATATGTTAAGGTCAT
This sequence comes from Macrobrachium nipponense, assembly GCF_015104395.2. Taxonomy (NCBI): domain Eukaryota; kingdom Metazoa; phylum Arthropoda; class Malacostraca; order Decapoda; family Palaemonidae; genus Macrobrachium; species Macrobrachium nipponense. The sequence continues at coordinate 42,854,658 of NC_087212.1, forward strand.
TTACCTAAATAAACTTAACATATCAACATCCTTTCTTTAAAGGAAAAGAAAAACATGATATTTCAGAACGGTTGGAAAATAGCAATATAAATTTTATATAACGTTTATTAGGTGCAGAATTTCAAGAGAAGATGTAATGCATTTCTACCTTAAAACAATTCTCTTTGTACTTGAATAAGTTCTTTACCTTTATTATTTATTTATCAATTTATTTATTTGATAACTTTTTTATGGTTGCTCCTTTCTTTCTCCATTTTCTGTTACCTCCTTTTAGTTCTTTCAGATGAATACCTTATTCTTTAGAGGCTGGAATTTCATGTCAGTGGTCCCTGTGGGCTTGTTCCATATGAATACGGTTCATCTTCTGAATAATAATAATCATCATCATCATACGTATTTTCGCTTGATGGTTTTCCTAATACCTTAAAAAAAATTCTGTATATATAAAAGGAATATTGACGCTGACTGCAGGCCACTGATCTAATTAACTTTTTCATATATGAGAGTGAAGTGAAGAGGTATCACCCGAATGTTTATATATTAACTTACAGTGACTTGTAGTATGCGTAAATAAAATGTTGCAATTGTTACAGCCGAGGAGCATCCTTATGCCTCCTATATTTAACTCTGGAGCATCCCTATGCTTCGTATATTTACTCTGGAGCATCCTTATGCTTCGTATATTTAACTCTGGAGCATCCTTATGCTTCGTATATTTATTCTGGAGCATCCTTATGCTTCGTATATTTACTCTGGAGCATCCCTATGCTTCGTATATTTACTCTGGAGCATCCTTATGCTTCGTATATTCAACTCTGGAGCATCCTTATACTTCGTATATTTAACTCTCGTACCGTAATGCATCCCAGTTTAAAGGTCGTTTTAACACAAATTTTATCAAACGCTTCTTTAAACTGTATTGGTTTGTTAAAGGGTTTTGGAAGGACAATTCTTAACTGAATAGGAATGGTTCCAAGCAGTCCTTCAAAAGAGGGATTTTGAAATTAATATGATTTCAGGAAGAGCAGTAAGATGAGTTTTGACATTTACAGAAATAGTTACATGAAGCTATGAATGGGAATTCTGATATCATGATATCTACGATGAAGTTGGGAGATGATTTAATAACCTAATAGGAATAGTTTCATGAAGATTGTGTTGCGTGAAATAAAAGATTGGAAAAGTATATCCTAGACCAGGAGGAATAGTTTCATGATATCGATGGGGAGGAATTTTAAATAGATTGGAAATCGCTTCATGAAGAATTGGGTCAAGGTTGGCGGAATCTAATAGGAACACTTTTATGAAAACATTGAAGAGTTAATTCAGAAATTATCTGAAATAATTTCATGAATTTGGAAGAGGAATTGTGAAATCAGAAATATCATGAATTGGGGAGAGGAATTGTGAAATCACGAGGTGGGGAGAGGAATTCTGGAATTATCTGAAATCATTTCATGACACACTGGGAAAAAGAAAATGACGTTGGCCAGAACTACTTAAAACTGGACTTTATGAAAAATCCGGAATTTTTCATTGTGGGAAAGTGGATGACTGAATCTTTGCGCCTGTTAGGGTGATTAAATTATTTAAACGTTTTCGTCTGTATACAGCTCAGATATGAATAATTTATGTCAAGCATATTCAGAATATATATTTGAAAGACTATGCTGCGCTCCTCAAGGTGACTGGGTATGTGGGGGGTTGGGGTGGGGGCGGGGGGCTGTGTTTTATCCAGTGCTAGAGTCTAAGAGGACACGTGCCTTATGTAGATAAGAGTTGAGGACGAAATGCACCGGCTCCTGTTATGGCAAGAAGTGAGAGAGAGAGGCGAAGTAGGGCAATGCGAAGTTCCAGTATTTTTCTTGCCATCTGAACGCTAGGTGCAAATAATTTATAATGATATGAATTATATACATACCTGTGTCTATTAATTTGAGACCACATTTCAGCCAAGTGGTTAATTAGGAGTATGAAGTACGTTCCAGTAGAGTGACGTTACGAAAATCGTCTCTTTCAAATCCATCCAGATACTACATTATTTTTTTTAGATGTTCCAGTAATGTGTTTTTCTTTGCTCGTGTGCTTTCAGACTTTTTTTTTTTTTTTAAGAGGAACTTATTCACTTCTTTGGTGTTAAAGTATCTCTTAAATTGTTATTTCTTTAAATGTTGACTTATTTTTGCTCGCGGTGAAAATTGTTCAGTGGGGGCTAAAAGAAAATGTTTTACAGTAAAGAAAATATATTGAGGTATCGAAAATGGTCGAGTTTTGTGTCGCATAACTATAGGGTAATATAAGTTGGGAATGATCCGGATAAATTGGCGGGAGGGGAGCTGGGTAAGTCTAAGGTTGATACTACCCAAGTCTGTAGTGAAAATTCAATTGTTCCGTGAAACTTGCGGCGACAGTAACCGAAGTGTTGTGACGCCAGTTTTAGCAGTCATAAATCAATCAATCAGTCGTGAAGCTTGCTAGATGCTTTAGGAGTCTGGTATTTGCGGCAGTTCCAGAGTAATAATTTAAAGAGCCACATATATCATGCCATTATCGCTTGCTTGGGGAGTAAGCCTACAAACTACCTCGTAGTTATTTTTGCTACTGTTGTTCTTGTTGGGGGGGGGAGGTGTAGGTAAGGCCCTATGGAAGGGCCTAAAAAGGTCTGAAAAAAGGTGTTTCGCGTTGAGTTAAAGATACAGGGATTTTAGGATAGGATGTTTATGATTTATTTATTAGAATAAAAATGTAAAAAATTAACAATTAATTCTAATAAAATGTAGCTTATTTATTTTAATTTTCGTTGGTGAAACAAAGCTCTATTTGATGGTAGATTTTAGCACTCGCTGCGAGTAAGCTGGAGGTCGGTTCACGCTTTGCTTTAGGCTACATATTGAAGTGATATGATGTAGTATATTCGTTTATATGGGTAACAGATTTTTACGTGTGCGTTTATGAAATATGAAGGTCCATATCTACCAATAAAAGTGCGTCGTGAAAAAGGAAATAACAACATAGGCTTGTTGAAGAAAAGCTTAAAACCCATTCTTGGAAATGACTTACGGTGCTGGAAGAGAGAGAGAGAGAGAGAGAGAGAGAGAGAGAGAGAGAGAGAGAGAGAGACAGAGAGACAGAGAGTCGTTAGACTTAAGGGCTACCTGGCACTCGCTTCCTTCCTTGGAGAATGTCCAGGCAATGGCGTCATTAAATCACAGCCATTTCGGTGTCTGGTTTCACAAGATGACATGGATATCTTAGGCCTCGTCATTCCCTGGGCCTTTTATAAAGCCGAGGTTCGAGTGATTAAAGTAGTCTCCTACTGGTGATGCTTGATTAGTATCTCTCTCTCTCTCTCTCTCTCTCTCTCTCTCTCTCTCTCTCTCTCTCTCTCTCTCTCTCTCTCTCTCTCTCTCTTGGGGGAGCTAGTGTGGGTGTTGCTGAATGCTACATCTAATAACGGCAAGACGTAAGTCAAGTTTATGTAAACAAATGGGGCCAGCTCGCTGAAATGGGAGCATTTTAAAAAAGCAAGATTGGATGTTTTCTTTAACTCCTTAAAGGTGATCTGAAGCTTATTAATACTTTGATAATGGCTTTTTTTTAAATTAGGTTGAACTGTTGATCCCGCACTGAGTGAAGGGTTGTTCCACTGAGTCTGTGTTAACCTTTATGAGCTCTCTTTAATGTATGTGCAGTTGACAGACGCTACGCCTCTCACATGGTGGGGGAGGATGTCCAATAAGCTAGCCTCTCGCGAAGTAAAATTCAAATTGCGCTCTCTGAGAGAGAGAGAGAGAGAGAGAGAGAGAGAGAGAGAGAGAGAGAGAGAGAGAGAGGGTGGTTGGGTGGGTGTGGGGGTTCTTGAGAATGTGGGGGTGGGGGGCGAGTTCACAGGAGACGACTGTCTGGGAGTCGGGAAATTTAAGTATTATGAGGCGTAATGAAAGACCCTCATACATATTGGGTCACTCGGTACTTTTGGCCATATGTGAAATTTTCAGTCAGCGTGTACGCAGATAACAGTTACAGGTGACTTATTTCAATAAGAGATGCAGTAGGGTATCACAGCATGATGGGTCACCCCATCTCACTGATCTCAGAAATGTGTAGGAAGAGCAAGGCTGCGGGATTCCATTCAACGTGCTCATTGGTATGGCTAGTGACTGAACCCTTCGCTTGCTTTGGCAAGCTTTGCAGACTCTGAGATCGTCTCCGTGGCTTTAAGGAATGAGTTGTTGTACTGGAGATCAACGCTTACAACCTTCATATTTTTCAAATTGATGGAGTTTGTTCTCTTCACTTTCTATTTTACAAGGGTTTGATGTGTGAATGAGAAGTGTGCGCGAGATCTGATGTTTTATTGAGTTGAGGCGTTAATCTATGTTTATTTACATGTTTCGTACGTCTGGCACGAGGTCGCAGACGTACAACGCATTCATGGCTCATTTTTCAATACTTTTCGTCTTGGGTCGCTTTTGAGATCATCATCGCTACCGAGTTTGGCGTTTTAGAAAGTCTGAAAAGTTTTTCAGTCCCTGTAGCGAAATATGCTTTATGCAATACCGGCAGCAACCTTGATTTTGTATGTAATTTTGTAGCACTTCCTACTTCTGGGATATGTTAGAAGGGTGTTTAAAATGCTAAGCACGTCATAAAATGTTTAGCGGGAACTTTTGTTCACCACCAAACTAGAGTCAAGGACATTCTCTCTCTCTCTCTCTCTCTCTCTCTCTCTCTCTCTCTCTCTCTCTCTCTTATTTTGGGGTACAGAAACGGTCTGCATTGTATCCTGTACAGACCCAGCTCTGGTTGTTTATGCAAGGTCCTTGGGAAAATGTAGGCCTTGAATTAAGGTTTGTTTTTTAAGGCTGAATTAATTCTGTCCTTGTCTGCTCTCAGAGGGAGAGTTTTGTATCTTCGTGTTTATTCGAAAGAGATTAATTAAGACTTCTATAAAATTATATGCAATTGTACGTAGAAAATGTTTTCTTAAACAAGTGTCTCAAAATAAAAAAATAAAAAAAAAACGCCTTAATACGCATTGATTCATTGCTTATGAGTAGTGGGTTTGATTATTTGCTTATACTACAGCTTTAGTGCGGTAATATATTTCCTCGCTGGAACGGGGACGCTCACCCGTTGGCTGAGTAGTTTTTAAAAGAAAATTGAATCGGTTCTCTCTATATTTGTTTTATTTTATTCAACATCATGGCCATGATTTTAGAAACTGAAATCAATACGCTTATTTCAGTTTTATATGTTAATGGTTACTCGTACTGCAAGAGCTAATCATATGACATGAAAAGTGCATAATAAATATTTACTACCACTGATACTGTTAACTCCATCGAACTTAAATGCTTATGGTGTGTTCGCAAGTTCCGTTGTCTTAACACGTCTCTGAACGATACATATATACACACATATATATATATATATATATATATATATATATATATATATATATAGAAACTATATTGATATATATATAAAGAAACTACAATAGTGAGGTGGGGTCTATTCCAGCTCCATCAAATTATCTGAGATTTAGACATATATATATAGAATATATATATATATATATATATATATATATATATTATTTATATACTTATATATATATATATATTCTGTATACGTGTGTATGTGAATGCATGTAGTATGTATACTTCTCATTGTTACTAGATATGCGTATTTGTAAAAGTACTATAGTACTATCATGAAGACTGGTCTATTCCAGTTCTAACAAAACATATAAATTCGACAGGTGTATGTATGCATGAACAACAGTAAAATCATATCTTTCATGGTGGAGTGCTCTGGTTTAATCTTAGCCCCACCCCTCAGTCTGCTTGAGTTCTATTTTCCTCACTGACAGTTGAAGTTTCTTCATCTCGGATCGAAGGCTTTGTATTAAAAAAGAAGTCATATATAAATGCATAAAACTTGGCCTAACCCGTAGGGGGTGTAGTGCCGTCAGTGGACCTCGTGCGGTGCACTGTAGGCATTACTTAAGGTTCTTTACAGCGTGCCTTCGGTCCCTAGCTGCAACCACTTCTCGTTCTTTTACTATACTCCCTTTCATAATCTCTTTCTTCATCTTACTTTCCACCATCTCGTAACACGTGAGTCATAGTGCAACGGCGAGGTTTTCCTCCTGTTACACCTTTCAAACCTTTTACCGTCAGTTTCAGCGTTGAATGACCTCGTAGGTCCCAGTGCTTGGCCTTGGGCCTAAATTCTTTTCAACCAACCAAAGCTTGGCCTTTTCTTTGTGGCGCAAGTTTTAGTAGCCGTAATCAATCAATTAGTTAGCCGTTTCTCTGAAACCTCTGATTATTGGAACGGCTTGTTTGGGATGATGTTGCTAGCCCGGTCACCCATTAACACCTGGTGTTCAGTGAACTTCTTAAGCCGATAGAAACGCAATGGATTTTTCATGAGATGGACCCATGTCATTTGCCCCGCCCGTTGGATCGGCTTTGGGGTTTCACTGCGTCTATTCATTTCATGAACTTTATGTTTCTAAACTATAGACCCTAATCATTTTCCTTGAAAGACGTTTTATAAATATTGTATTTAGCATTGGCATGTATTAAAGTTCTGGGTGACAAAAGACTAATTTACTGCCAGAAACTATTTTTTTAATTATATATATATATATATATATATATATATATATATATATATATATATCTATATATATATATTATATATATATATGTGTGTGTGTATAAGTATATATATATATATATAAAGTTTTTAGAGGAATAGACATAATAACAATTAAATCTGGAGCTTACCTTCAGAAATGGAAAAATCTGCGCATAGCAACAAAGAACGCACTCTTGTCTCCTGAGATTTGTGCTTCTGGTGAATTGCAAATCCCAAAGTACATAAGTGGCAGTGAGCTCTCTCTCTCTCTCTCTCTCTCTCTCTCTTCTCTCTCTCTCTAGTGTCAGTTCTAGTTTTCCCAAACTGTTACAGATTACTTTACAATTGAAAAAGTAATGTTTCAGTTAAGGTAGCGCACGTGACCCTGCGCAGACACTCACTGAAGCGCACGTGAGGACATGAACACTCTCTCTCTCTCTCTCTCTGTTAGAAGAAGCAGCACGTATAATGTTTATGCATAATCTTCGTGGCGTCCAAATATGTATCTTTCAGCCAGGTGCTTGCTTCTATTATTGCCGTTTGATTCATCTGGAGGAATGTTAAGTTGTGTGCTTGAAACCGCTTCCTAGAGGGTTCGAAGGGAAGCGAGTGCTCTCGAAATTTATTTTAGCTCCTGCTGGTATCTTGTGCTTTCGTTGACGAGAAATGTTTGAAGGTTATTTTGAGACGTAAGTTATTACAGTGGCATGAATAGTGGTCGTGGCATTTCCTTTATTAAAGGCCAAGATTTCCGCCAAGATCTTGCTTTTGAATCGAATTTATGACCTTGAGATACAGTATTTATTTATTTATATTATTTATTTTTTTAGTCGACTGCGCTTATTCCTTTATTGTTCGCTGTTGACGGAAACTCATTATTTGTCACAGGTTTGCCCGTTCTCTCTCTCTCTCTCTCTCTCTCTCTCTCTCTCTCTCTCTCTCTCTCTCTCTCTCTCTCATTCCACAATGAAGTGTTTGGTCCCAAGCGTCACAGAAGTACCTGTACTCTCGTATGAACCCTTCCTTCCCGAAATACTTTTCGTTCCCTGACTGTCCGTGACCCTGATCAAGAGAGGTCAGAGGTCAGTTATCCCAAGCATTGAATGTGCCACATAAGGCCAAGTTCAGCTGTCAGTGACGAGTCGTGCAGTGTACATTAGACTCCAGTCCCGGAACCAAAGGGTTGTCGAGTGTTCATTGAATCGCTTTCCTAAATTGCATCGCCATCACGACATCCCCCTTAGTGTGGGCTTCCTAGCAACCGAATTGGAAACAAATTTAACCCTTCGAAGAAGAGTCGACCTTGGTGGCGAAAACTCGGTTCTCGAACGAGTTGAACCCGAGACGCTTCTTTGGTCTTTCACGAAGTGTCGCTCTCCCTCTTTTATTTCGAGAGGTTTTCCCATTTTATGACCGGATAACTGGTCTTGGCTTGTGTCGTGGTGGTCACACGGTCAGATTTCCTCTCTTGAAATTCAACAAGTAAACGGATTAATTAATTGGTATGAAAACAATCGCTTGACTTATATATACAATAGTTTGAGTATTATATACATTTAAGCAATTGCTCGACTCATATATACTCTCAAACAATAGCTTGATTTATATGTACTCTTAAACAATAGTTTTCTCTTATATACTCTTAAACAATAGCTTGACTCTAATATCTACTCTCAAACAATAGCTTGACTCTAATATCTACTCTCAAGCAATAGCTTGACTCACATATACTCTTAAACAGTAGCCTGACTTATATATACTCTAAAACAATAGCTTGACTCTTATACATACTCTTAAACAATAGCTTGACTTATATAGTATACTCACAAACAATGGCTTGACTCCTAGGGACCCCATTCACACTCAGTCTTATCCCCAGACACGTCGGAAGAGTAGGAGCGTCGAAAGAAATGACACGGCTACTGACGTTACGACTTACGACCCGGTCTGCGTAAATTGCACATTTGCTTCTTGGACGTGGCAGAGTGATGTCCGAGGTACTCTCCAACAGCGAACTGGAAGCTATGGCAATTTGTGCTGTAATTTGCGTCAAATTGAAGAACCGTGCTAAGGATAGATAGAGATGTTGGACTAAAGACTGGTTGCTTAAAAGAAAAGTTTTCTCATACTTCCCTCATAAATGAACTCAAATGCCGTCCAAGTGATTGGTACAATTATTTGAGGAAGGGCGAGGGTGAACTAATGACACCTTATATCAAGACGTCAGATATTTGTATGAGGCAATCTATATGTGCCGATAGACTGACCGCCACATTATGGTATTTAGCGACGGGGAAATCTTATCAGGACCTCAAGTTCTGTGTGGCGATATCTCCTTACAGGCTTGGGAATATCGCTGACCGGTAATAAAGTCACAGGAAAAAATGTCGCAGAAGAAGTCACAATTTTGACTAGGAAAAAAAAAAGTCACATTAATTTATGGTGACCGGTGGAAAGGTCACAGGGAAAAATCACAATACTTCTTGGGGATCATCAAGATATTTACAGTCTTTTGTTTATTTTTATACGGTAATCCATAACGGGCTAGCACTAAACACGCATTTGCTAAGGTGGATATATGGATACATTCCGAGTTAAAATTTACCCTTGTGGTTCACTAAGAAAGGTTAATACGACTTTATTTTCCAGTGACATTTTTCCCGTTACTTTTTTCTGCGATATTTTTACCTGGATTCGGAATATCATCCCGGTGAGCACTTCTAATGTTTATTTTCTTGGTGGCAGTGTCGCGTGAAGCATCTGGGTATCTAACCTTTAGCTTGATTTTTAAAATATCGTAAGCAATATTTTCTCAGTTTCTGTCTGAATAACATTTGGATTCCATATTCCATAAGCATGTGATTTATATAAAGCAATCCAGTCAGTCCAAAGCAACTTATCAACCCATACTTCTGCCAGAATTAAAGAATTTCCCAAGTCATGTGTCCCAGACGACACTGAGTATTACCGAAATGATAAATACAGGTCTGCGTCGAAGTAACCTCCATTCATTCACGCACGGATATGTATTTCAACCATAATACAATCGTGTCTCACAATGAATGCGCTATTTATACCTCATTTTAAACAAGTTGCCACGAATTATCTGTGCGACAATCTGTACCGACTGAAAACAACCATAAGGTCTTAAGACCGAGTCTGAGCGTGAATGGGGTGGGGGGGTGTCCATTAGACAATACCTTGAGTAAGTACCAAGTGATATTGCAGACAAGTGTGGGGTTGGGTGCTTGAAAACAAAGCAATGAGTCAGTATGTCAACGATAACCAAGGCTTTTGTAACGCCAGTTCGATACAACGTCTCCTGCCCAGTCTTCTGACGAAAAGAACAAAAAATAAAGATTTTTAAAAATTTTATTATTTTAATTTATCGTCCTACGGAAAACTCAAGGGTAGACTCCCCTTTGCAAATAACTTACACAGAATCGCAGATGCTTCATTCGCCTACCAAGACCGCATTACTTGTACTTCTGCTAACCTTTTGCAGGCTTTGCTCACTAGATCTTCGTATCATATATATATGTATATGTATGTATATATATATATATATATAATATATATATATATATATATATATATATATATATATATCTATAATATAATATATATATATATTTATATATATATATTATATATATAATATATATATATATATGTGTGTGTGTGTGTGTGTGTGTGTGTGTGTGTGTGTGTGTGGTGTCACTTCCCCTTATTGAAGTGCCGTTGATGTTGACTTATTATTATAATCATGTTATTGGAGTATTTGACACTTGTTTGACTCGTGTGCATTGAAATATTTAAAATCGAGGCTGTGTTACCGTGCAGTCTATTTGCCGTATGTATATATTCCCTAATTCCTGTCATGTTTTCCAGAGACCAAGAGAGCGTAATTTTATTTGTAATTCGCTAAACTGAAGCTTTTGCTTGCCTGTTCTTACCGTTTGCAGTGTGTATTTTGTCGATGTATGCATTTGACTTGAATTTCAATCTTTCAAAGAAAATGGGGTTCATTATGAAGAAGTCAGAGGAGGTAAATACAGAAAGAAGCGATCTCACTCATTTAAAAAGGAAAAAAAGTAATAAATAAGTAAAATTGTATTGAAATGCAAGGGAATAGTATTAGTGTAGTTTCTATCTTTTGCTGCTTTTGTTACTTTATGTATTTGCAAATCTAAACAACAACAATATTCATCCAGCGCAAAATAAGCGCTGATTGTTATAGCTTCATAAGTGGCATAGGGACGACGTGGCACAAAAGCGTCGAGTATATGCGCGGAATCGAAACCTGGACGAAGCGTTGCATCGCCTAACCGATCAACTTGACTTTCTCTTCATCAGCATCAAGAGAGAGAGAGAGAGAGAGAGAAGGACAGGAGTCTGGAACCGGGTTGTTGCGTAAGAGGGTTACTACAGACTCATTGAGAGAAGGCAGATCCTTTCAGTCGCCTCAGACATCCTTTTTTAGGCCGTCGGAATTGGAAATAAAGGGACGTCTCTCTTTGAATGTGGCGTAGAAATAGGTTAGGGGTGTCCTTTTCTCTCTCGTGTCCCGAGAACTGTTATTGTCTGTCGCAGACATTAGGCAACTGGGGTAGGGGCGGCATGGGATGAGCCCTCATGGCCTTGTAAATAAAGGCGAATAGGTCCTTTTATTTCTTGCACCGTGCTTTCATGAATATGTGTATATATGATATATATATATATATATATATATATATATATATATATATAATATATATATATATCTGGTTATCGTGTAGGTATGTGGAGTAAAGTAATGGCTATATGGAAACTTTCCATCAAGAACTATTCTTGGCAAGTAATGTATTTTAGCTATCGGGGGGCTTACTGTATTGTCATTTTATACAGTTAAACTAAAACGCTCAGCCAGCAGTAATCTTTGGCAATTTGATGAATAAGGCTACTGTTGTCGAGGAACTGAACAGAGTTCACTGAAGCAGAGGTCAGTGACAATCTGCATGTCAAAAAGAGCGTGAGATAATACCTAAGTAGCATAATGATTATCACCCTGTAATGATGTATAAAGTAAGCTCTGTTTTATAAATCCTCTGACGTGTAACTTTCAACAGATATGATTTCTGACTTACATTTGCCTCCTAATAGTCTTGCGGTGCCTGGGTAAACTCTACGGTATGAACTTGCCACATTTAAATAAGTATGGCCTTGTTGCGTAGGTTGTTAATGGATGGTCGGAGTCCTGCAAATTATAGAGCGGTTTTAATTGCTTGTGTATGTCAGTTTTGATGTTCACAGAGCTCGGTTGAGATGGCGCAGAGATAAATGGCAGACACACAGACAGAAATAAATAGTTGGAGGGTGGGGGGCAGCTCTTGAACAAACAGCCATGAATATCAGCAAAGCCCCAGAATTGAGAAAGATAATGGAGGTACACCTTTCCGGTTTTAAAAGTAGCACCAGAATATGAGCAGTGGTATTGCTGTAGGTGTTCATCTTTCTCATGTTAATTTTGATGCATTGCAGTTGTAAGATATCTTTGTTCACAAGTATATTGTCTTGATTTTATTTCACTCATGCCCGCTTTTATTGCTGGGCGATTTTTTCTGTTCGAAATAGGAAAATATGCAGTTATAATTAATGATATATATATCATATGTATACACACACACACACACACACACACACACACACACATATATATATATATATATATATATATATATATATATATATATATATATGTGTGTGTGTGTGTGTGTGTGTGTGTGTAATTGTTATTTTTATGCAGTATTAAGTCTCACAGCATAAAAAAAATAATAAAATAACAACTTGAATGAATATGTAAATTAATATTATTCCCGCTTTTATTGTGTTGCTGTTACTACCTACATATATAAGTTTATAAAACTATTTTTTACTTGTTTACAGCCAAATCTTTCACGTACGATTCAAGTGCAGATGAACTTCGTTCCCAGTCGACTTTTGTCATGAGCCCGCTGTTTCGTTTCATGTTCGCCATAAGTCTTTTCTGTAGAAGGTACGAATCACTTGAGACTCAATAACATTTATGGTCGTGATCGCGTTCCTAGTTTTGTGCAGGTGTGCCGCTCTAAAGGTCTCTATACTGTCCACTTCTCGACCCCACTTGTTCACTGAAAACTAGTACCCTTGATAGATTTAGTGATTCTTCTATACCTATTGTCTGATTCTGTTTGACTTAGGAATGCTACAAAGTCTGCCATAGCCAAGATGACTTAACACCAAAGGTTGTTTACCCCGTTATTCCTCTGTTACTAATCACTGAATTTCTCTCTCGGTATAAGTTTACGAATCTAAGTTCAGAATCTCATATATTCCAACTGTCTTTGTATTCGATTGGCTACCGATTTCCTTCTTTCCACGAGAGGCGATCTTATAAAATCCCTTTTCATCCATTCATTCTGTGGATTTTAACCTCCAAACATATCATTTGACCTTCACTTGGCATCGTCCTTATTTTCACTGACATTTCCTGATCATTAAGTCGTATCTAGTTTCCATAGCTATAACGTTAGTTCACTTCACGCGGTTCGCTGTAGGCATTACTTCCGGTTCTTTGCTGCGTCCTCTCGGCCTGAAGGTGCAACCCCTTTCCTAATCGCGAGGTTTTCCGCCTGTTACAGCTTTGTAATCTTATAATCTCAATTTTCCATTCACCGCTGAATGACCTCATGGGTCCCAACGTTTGGCCTTCGGCCTAAATTGTATATTCTGTTCTAATTTACTTATTTGTTACGTATATAATCATATTATTTGTTATTTTTTATTTATTTTTATTTTTGCTTGTAGGCCGTGCACCTGCTATTTTTATTCATTCGCCAAATATCCATGTAAATTGCTGGTTATGTTTTTATTTTAGTCGCGAAGCTGAAGTCGCATGAAACGTACTTGAGAAGTTTTATTTAATCGAACTCTGTTCATTCCATATTACTGAAAGTTATCGCAGAGTTTCCTTTGCTTCCCATTAGAGATGGTTGTGTAATAACTCCGCCCTTTCGTATTATTCTCAAGAATACGCTGTGGAGTCGCTTCAGGTTTAACGAGTCTTTAGCGGCCATAAAATTGATCGCTATATTTCTGGGGCTCGAATTTCCCACCTGGCACAGGTGTTGCCTTCGACGTGTTACATGTGTCTTTCTCCGCTTTCAGTGCCATCCAGGAGAGATAATTGGCCGTCTTGGGCAAGGGGCAGAGAGAATTTTCAAAGGAAATGGCAGAATTAAGCGGGTTTATTTTATAGATTGTTTTTTTCTATTTTTCTTTTTTCTATTTTTCTTCTTTTCATCCGGTTCTCTGGCTCAGGGATGTTTCTGAGTAACTGGCCAATATTCCTATTGGGAATTTGTAAAATTGCTGAAGGTGATCTTTTACTAACACAGGATTCTGGTATACTGATATTAACAGCTGTTAATATCAGTATACCAGAATCCTGTTTTAGTAAAAGTTCACCTTCAGCATTTTTATCATTTTTACCTATTCCCAATAGGAATATTGGCCAGTTATTCAGAAACGTCGCTGAGCCAGAGAACCGGAGGATGAAAAAAATGGAACAAAACAATACTTAAAATCAACTTACTTAATTCTGCCATTCTCTTTAATAGTATTTGCCTAAAAGAGTCTTTTACCAAAATATTATTATTATTGTTATTATTATTATTTTATTATTTTTTTTTTTTTGCTCTATCACTGTCCTCCAATTCGACTGGGTGGTATTTATAGTGTGGGGTTCCGGGTTGCATCCTGCCTCCTTAGGACTCCATCACTTTTCTTACTATGTGCGCCGTTTCTGCGTGAGTCCTGGAGCTACTTCAGCCTCTAGTTTTTCTAGATTCCTTTTCATGAATCTTGGGATCGTGCTTAGTGCTCCTATGATTATGGGTACAATTTCCACTGGCATATCCCATATCCTTCTTATTTCTATTTTCAGGTCATGATACTTATCCATATTTTCCTCATGATATTTATCCTTTTTTTCCCTCTCTTTCTCTTCAACTCTGGTGTTCCATGGTATTGCGACATCAGTGAGTGATACTTTCTTCTTGATTTTGTCAATCAACGTCACGTCGATTATTATTATTATTATGATTATTATTATTATAATTATTATTATTATTATTATTATTATTATTATTATTATTATTATTTATTATTATTATTATTATTATTAATGGGGACCGATTGAGGTCTGCAGGGAACCTTTATGCTAAAATGGCGTGAGAACATGCATGGTCGTCAGTGCCCTCCCATACAAAAATGAAAATCGTGCCGGGGAGTTTCCCTTTGTTCTTACACTTTAAAGTTACTGAGTAGTTGATTTAGTTTGAGTAATTATTACATAAAATTGTCATGGTTTGATTTCAAACCTTCACCAGTTTTCCTGAATCAAGCTGATGAGATGATTGATGTCCCAATCTTTAATATTGATATTAATAAGGATTATTAGTAATTTTAATAATACATATTAATATAAATTTTGATAATAATAATATTACTTTTATTAAGAAATATTGATTTTATTAATGAATATTAATTTTATTAATGAATGTTAATTTTAATATTAATAAATATATAATTAATTTGATATTAGTAAATGTTAATATACATTAATATTGTTACGATTTCAGTGCTATAGATCTCTTAACATGCCTTCCGAGCTGACTTTCCCTTAAGCAAGCCAACTATTTTAACTATTTAATAGCAGAGTATATTCTCTGTTTACCTCATTTTTTTTCGCACTTCAGGATAAGTTAGTAAACAATGCACCTCATGTTGTACACTGTATGCATTATTTAAGGTCCTTTGCAACGTCCCTTTAGCCACTAGCTGCGCCCCAATTCATTCCTCTTGCTGTACCTCCGTTCATATTCTCTCTCGTACATTTTACTTCTATCTGCTCCTAACAATTGGTTCATAGTGCAACCGCGAGGGTTTCCTCCTGTTGCACATTTTAAACATATTTACCTTCGGTTTCTTTTCTGCGCTGAATAACGTTATAGTAGATCCCAGCGCTTGGCCTTTGGCCTAAATTCTGCGTTCTATTCCGTAAGCTAATTGAACTCGGGATGATACGCAAATTTGAACGGAATCGGGAACATTATCGAAGCTCATAAGGCCTAGTGTAAAGAGAAAATGTATCTGAAAAATTCTAAACCGCTCCAACATTGTTCCTAAAAATTCTAAACCCGTTCCAACACTTTTCCTAAAAATTCTAAACCCGTTCCAACACTTTTCCTAAAAATTCTAAACCCGCTCCAGCATCGTTCCTAAAAATTCTAAACCCGTTCCAGCATCGTTCCTAAAAATTCTAAACCCGTTCCAACATCGTTCCTAAAAATTCTAAACCCGTTCCAACATCGTTCCTAAAAATTCTAAACCCGTTCCAACATCATTCCCAAAAATTCTAAACCCGTTCCAACATCGTACCTAAAAATCCTAAACCCGTTCCAACACTTTTCTTAAAAATTCTAAACCATTCCAACACTTTTCCTAAAAATTCTTAACCCGTTCCAACATCGCTCCTAAAAATTCTAAACCCGCTCCAACATCGTCCCTAAAAATTCTAAACCCGTTCCAACATCGTTCCCAAAAATTCTAAACCCGTTCCAACATCGTTCCCAAAAATTCTAAACCCGTTCCAACATCGTTCCTAAAAATTCTAAACCCGTTCCAACATCGTTCCTAAAAATTCTAAACCCGTTCCAACATCGTTCCTAAAAATTCTAAACCCGTTCCAACACGTTCCCTAAAAATTCTAAACCCGTTCAACAGTTCCCAAAATTAAAAATTAAACCCGTTCCCAACATCGTTCCCAAAAAGTCTAAACCCGTTCCAATCGTTCCCAAAAAATTCTAAACCCGTTCCAACATCGTTCCAAAAATCAAAAATAAATAAAATTCTAAACCCGTTCCAACATCGTTCCCAAAAAAATTTCTTAAACGTTCCAAACCCATTCGTTCAAAAATTCTAAACCGTTCCAAACATCGTTCCCTAAAAAAATTCTAAACCCGTTTCACATCGTTCCCTAAAAATTCTAAAACCGTCCAACATCGTTCCCTAAAAATTCTAACCCGCTTCCAACTCGTCCCAAAAACATGTTCCAAAAATTCTTTAAACCCGTTCAACATGTTCCCAAAAATTCTAAACCGTTCCACCAACATCGTTCCACAAAAAATTCTAAAACCCGCTCCAAACATCGTTCCTAAAAATTCTAACCCGTTCCAACATGTTCCTAAAAATTCTAAACACCGTTCCACATCGTTCCTAAAAATTCTAAACCCGTTCCAACATCGTTCCTAAAAATTCTAAACCCGTTCCAACATTGTTCCTAAAAATTCTAAACCTGTTCCAATTCTAAAAATTCTAAACCCATTACAACAAATTTCCTAAAAATTTCAAACGCGTTCCAACAATTTTCCTGAAAATTCCAAACCCGTTCCAACACTTTAAAAATTTTATACTCATTCCAGCACTTATTTCTGAAAATTCCAAACCCATTCCGACACTTTTCCTGAAAATTCTAAACCCTTTCCACTTTTACTAAAAATTCCAAACCCATTCCAACACTTTAAAAATTTTATACTCATTCCAGCACTTATTTCTGAAAATTCTAAACCCATTCCGACACTTTTCCTGAAAATTCTAAACCCTTTCCACTTTTACTAAAAATTCCAAACCCGTTCCAACACCTTTCCCAACAATTCTAAACCCGTTCCACTTTTCCTAAAAAAATTCAAAACTCTTCCAGCACTCTTCCTAAAAATTATAAACCGGTTTCACCACTTTTCATAAGAATTCTAAAATCACTCCAATTTCTTTCTTTTTTTCTTTACTCTGAACCCGTTCCAACACTTTTCCTATGGTTTTCTGGTCCGTCTGCACCGGCCATCGCCGCTTTACCCAACAGTTTCAAGTCAAAGATATTGGCCTCTGAACGTCGTCAGAGGAATCTCTTACCATTGCCCTCAATTCCGTCAGTCCTGCTTTAGAGGTTAACGAACTTTTACTTCTTGACTGATAAGATTTTTGGTGAAGACCGGCGGTAGAATCCCCTAAAGTATGAAAGTAAGGTTTTCGTTTATCGTCACATTTGACTGTTGTGAAGTGTCCTTTTGTTTTATTACCTTTCAGATTATTTGGTTTGGCTAACATTGTGTTTTCAAGTATCAAACCGTAAGGGGAAACGAATGCATAATTATTATTATTATTATTATTATTATTATGAGACAAGCCCTTGGGGACCACTGACTTCAGATTCAAGCTTCCAAAGAATATAGCGTTCGTTAGAAAGGAGTAATAGAAGGTAATGGAAAATACAGAAAGAAAAAATCACTTATTTAAAAAATTAATAAAATACCAAATTATTGAATACCGTAAGAAGTATTACTCGTAGGAGCCATAGTTCTGTATAGTAGCACTGGTATAAAAACTAGAGACGTCAGATGTAGTAATAGTACTAGTGATACCAGGACCAGCATAGGAGAGAGAGATATACCTAGGGCCTGCTGTCAGTGCTTCACTTCGGTCATAATAATCTTCTTCTTTTTTTTACCCAAAAACACACTGCGTTGATTAGATAATCAGTAGTTGCCTCACATGCGTTCTAGAGCTGTACACAACCTTAGTATGATTGTAAACAGTGCCCAGTGTAAGTGAGCGTTGCCAGCGAGGACTAGATCGAGTGTTTTTAGGTAAGTTGATCTTTTGGAATGTGTTGGTCACGCCTGGCTCTCTGCCTCTCGGCCGTATTTATAGCCCAGCACTCACTTCAATAACAAAACCAACAACGGTGCTTGAAACCTAATTGATGACACTATAAAGAGGCCTGCACGAATTCGACTCTGAATAATCCTTTCCGTTAGAGTGAAAATAATTTGTATCCGCGTTTCTTGTAATTACGTATAAACTCGAACATATTTGTTTTAAGATGTTGCGGGTGTATAATGTTCTTAAATAATGTTTTAGATGCTTCGTTCAGATCTACGCAAGGGAATATTTCTGGAAACATTGCAGTTAGAAATCAAAACATAGTTTTGTCAGTTTTATGGTATTTATATATAGAATACCACAAGTAAACTAAAGAGAAAGTGAATGGGAAATATGAAGTCCTTTGCTTTTTTATGAACTACCATTCTATTCATTGCCTTCGGTAGTAAAACTTTCTAGGACCATCTTAATTCTCTGTAATTATAGTTTGCATATTTTATTTTGTACATTTAATTTTTCAAGTCTACTAATAGAGGCCTTTTTTTTGCATCACATTTTATGGAGAAGAGACTTTTTGTATCAAATTTTATGAAGAAGAGACTTTTTGCATCAAATTTTATGGAGAAGAGACTTTTTGTACCAAATTTTATGGAGAAGAGACTTTTTTTGCATCACAATTTATGGAGACGAGACCTGTTTGCATCAATCCCAAGGGGAAGGAAATACCTAATTTGAACGAAAGAAATCACGTCGCTGTCATATTTCAGATGACTTTATTTTCCTCACTTGGCGTAATGCAGACTAATGCCGATGGGAATATGAGAAGGCGCTGTTATTGCCTGAAGGACGGACCGACCTAATGGAAATAGATTCGTCTTTTGTCGCGTCCTCGTCGCGTGACCTCCTTTCCGGAATATTAAACCTTCCGCTGAGAGAGAAGGATCCCTTTGTTTTTCCTTTCCTTGTTTCTCGAGTTGGATTTGCCCTAAGTCCTGCGGGATCCCTTTTTGGAAATCCCCTTCGCCCAATATAGGACGGCAAAGTGTTTTGGTAGGATATTCCTTCATTTGGTGGGTCTTTTTTTTCGGTGTTATACAGCCTCTGCAAAAGACGATCGAGGATTTCGAAATGAAAATAGAACATTTTCCTTGTTATGTGGCTGGTGATGTTGCCCCCCCTCCACCCCCTTTTTTTTTAATATCAAGGATAGGTCTTTCTGTGTGTGTCTATATGTGTATTTGTTTCCATTTTTGGATGTCTGTCAACGTATTAATCCAAAAGTTTTGTGTGACACATATCCATCTATTTATTCCGACCGTCACCGTTGTGCATTGCAACCGAAGGGCAAAACTCAAGGTTGACCGAAAAGTTTGTTGGGTACGTTTCTGTCTTTAATTTAAGTGTTTCATGGTTCGTACTCATCTACCTTAACTAAAGGTTCGTACTGTGATTCACATGCATTGTCCTCGAACTAGGTCCATTGTTTATGGCCTATCCTGACAGAAGGACTGCATGGAAGAACCCGAATTGATTGTTTAAACGTCTGTTCGTGATCTGCCTGATTTAAGGTTTCACAGATTTCGTCCCAAACCATTCTTAAGGTAAATGGTTTCAGGGGTCTTGTGATCTGATTTATTGATGAATCCCAGACCCCATTGAGTTATATGGCATATCGGTCATAAACCAATTTAAGGGGTAGGTCATCGAAAACGTAAATGCTAAGGTTTGCTGCTGACAAAGTTTTTTATTTTTTTAATTTATTTTTTAAAGGGATATCACAGCGCATCCCATCTCTAATAAATTAAAGCTTTACCATATTTGCAAAGTTTTGCGCCGCCTAAGAAATAAAGGTTTTAATGTTTCATTTCTTTGGCTGGAGTTTATTTTTTTTATTTTTTTTTTCGCGGGTATCGTCTTTGTGGTGAAAACGCTAGAAAGTGTAATTTGCTCTAAATGCAAAAATATTATAGCTTGTCCTTTAAGGCATTTGATTTACGTAATATAAGGGTATTTACAACTTGTTCCAGACGGGATAAATAGGACTAATCACAGAGCTACATTTTATTTATTGATCGTCTTTAATCACAAAGATGTTTAGGGCTCATGAGGTTCGTCCCTAATGGGAGATGTCGAGTATTCGTCCGTTGGTTAAAAGCATTTCAGGTTTTACGTCGAATAGAAAGATTTTCTGAGTACTTACATCCATGATCTAAAAATTTAAAGTTCGCGTAGTTTGTCTAGGCTCTCAAGGTGTTTAGGACTTATCTCTATGGTAGTAATTTTAAATTGCTAGTTTGTCCTTGAACGGAAAGGTTTTATTATTATTCAGCGTTAAGGATGCACTTTAATATTTCATGTGACAGACTGCAAACTCGCAGAATCGGAGTTTCCATTCGAGTATAGCTAGAATTGTAATCGGTGTCCTGGCCGAGAGAATCTACAATATAAGTCTCTACCGTTCATAATTACGGTCGGAGCCTCCCCCCAATAACATCTACAATCAGAGTTCATTTTAGAAACCTCAATCACAATCAGAGTCTCTACCAGTAGAAACCACTGTCACGGAGTCCGGAAGAATTATTATTAGATACACACCACAGTCGAAGCCTCCACCAGTAGCAGGTACATTTGGAGTCTACTGTTAAACAACCACAATCAAAGTCTTGACCAGCAGAAACTACAGTCGTGTGGTCTGCCAGAAGTACTAGAAGCAAGCAATCGTAGTCTCTACCATTAGATACTACAGTTGAAGCCTCCGCCAGTTGAAAGTACAACTGGAGTACCTACCGTTATAACCGACAATCATAATCTTTACCTGAGGAAACTAGCTGTGGAGTCTGCCAAAGTACCAGATGCAACTACAATCGTAGTACGTTAGAAACCAAATCAAAGTTTAAACCAATAGAAACTACAGTGTAGTTTTCCGGAAATATCAAACGAATCTTTCGATTGCCCTGGGTTTAAAAGATTGTATTGCAAACCTTCACTTCAAGATAAAAAGACGCCGACACATTCTGTTGGGCTGTGACGAAAATGCAAACGTACCGACCAGCTTAATCCGTAAAGAGCGAGGCGAAGAACGAAAAGTCTCGCGAAATTGTGAAATGGGTTTGTGTTTGGCGTGACAGCCAGCGGCCTTGTGGTAATGTCCTTTAGGCCGTTTCTCTCCGCGGGCGTCCCCTTCCAGATAAACAATTCTTTGAACAAATCCTCCCTCAAACATATCTTTGCTCCTCCCCTCGGAGAGGGAGAGGGGCGACGCGTGCAAGAGGCGAGAGACGGGGTCTTAAGACGGCTCTTTCGGAGACTTTGCGGTATCGAGCAGGACCCGGAGACTATGGAGGCTGCACAATAACAGGATGTTTACGAGTCCCTGTGTCAAATATGGAGGCGAAGGCGGTGCTGTCACTAGGTCACTTCTGCGTGGTACGAATTGTCCCGTTTGCGTCCTTTCTCGTGAGGATATCCTGCTTTTGTCAAGTGCAAGGGGTCGATTTAATGATGTGTGGCACCTGTTTTGATCTCGGGTGAAGGTAGATAACTGAATGGAAGTTAAACATGAGTCGATGATTTGAGTAAAAGAAATGATCAAATTACTCCTTTAAAAAAGATTTTGGTGAGAACACATTTTGCAAGGTTTATTTATTTATCTATTTTTATTTTCATTATTATTTTTTTTTTTTTTTGCTGTATTGTAGTCATAGGTTAGAAACGGATTGAGTCTCAAGAAAAATACCTTTGCATTCAAAAAGCTTCAGCGTTTTTTTTTTCCTTTTTTCTTTTATCCTTTTTTGTGGTGGTCTGTATGCCGTTAACTTGTCATCGGACAAACAACCTTTTGCCTGTCATGGGCCAAGAAGTTTAGGAAGTTCATTGGAATGAATGATCACTACGCGAACTGTCGAAGTAAGTTATGCAGTTATGTTTTTACTTACAGTAGTTCTTGATTTTTTTTCTAATATTGAGAACGTAAGTAGGCCTATAAGATCTCCATTCGTGTGGAAGAGATCTGAAGTCCTCACCAGGCATGTTAAACCCTTACATCTTCACAAGTACCGACAGTATTTATCAACAATTGATTTTCCTGCTATATCATAGATTAATAGTTTCAAGAAACTATAATCATCTAGTTTACAGCATTTCCTAAGAACAGAATTAAACCATTTTACTATATTTTTCTTTTCTCTACAGAAGTAAAAAAAATATGCTGCATTTTGAAACCATTCACTATTGATTTTCAGTTTAATATATATATTATATATATATATATATATATATCTCTATATATATATCTATATATATATATTTATATCGTATTTCTACCTACACACATATATATATATACTATATATATATATATATATATATATATATATACATACTATATATATATATATATATATATATATATATATATATATATATATATATATATATATATGGTATTAAGCTACAAATGTCCTTTAATATCCAATTCGCTCTACCTCGGAATTAACATATTTTCATATATGTTAACTGAAGGGGAATTTTTTTAGTTATTAATAATTTCGTCCTCTCGTGGATTCGGAGAAGCGCACAGAGGAGAAATCAGAACTTCATTGACGTTACCGACTCTGATCGCTAGTTCGAACCCACGAGAGGACGAAATTATAATCAACTAAAAAAATTCCCCCTCAGTTAACATATATGAAAATACTATGTTGATTCCGAGGTAGGGCTAATGAATATTAAAGGACATTTGTAGCTTAATGTGTGTATATGAATCACGGTGATGCGATGAAATTCATATATATATATATATATATATATATATATATATATATATATATATATATATATATATATATATCAAGGTAATAGTAATACGACTTAATTGTCCAACCAACAATTGATAGACGCGGCTTCTCTTGGGTACCACAGCCCATATCACTGCCTCTTAAAGTGTCAACATGTTTGTTTCAGCTTAGTATATCAGGTTGAATTACCGTTCGAGGATTTCACGAAGATATGTGGTGTTTCAAGTCAAGCTTTGCTGTTAGAAATTTAGGTGCCAAATAAATCCGCTAGTGATAGGAATGTAATTAATATAGGCGGGAGATTATGCCTACCCTCTGATGGTGAGGTTTACCAGTAACTAGGTAACACTGTCCGGGCAGAGGACGTTCATTTAACAGTATAACCTTTCATCCTCTTGTACATAATCCATTCAACCTTTTAAACCATGCTTGGGTGAAAAACAGAGCATTTTGCTCTCCTCTCTCTCTCTCTCTCTCTCTCTCTCTCTCTCTCTCTCTCTCTCTCGTCTTCTCGTATTCTCTCTCTCTCTCTCTCTCTCTCTCTCTCTCTCTCTCTCTCTCTCTAAAACCCTGTATCTGTTCAGATGTCTTGGCGCCTTTGGCCACAACTGGTTCATGATGACTGTTGCTGAGCCAGACTCGAAGATGTATGAAGGTGCTCGTGGCATTACTATAAGTGTCACCGTCCATAATTGCAGCTGAGTAAGAAGAGAGAGAGAGAGACAGAAAGAGAGAGAGAGAGAGAGATCAAGAATCAAATAATGAGGCGGGCATGTGCTTTCATGAATATACGATTCCCTGCTACCGATTCTGATACCTGATGTTGTAAAGTGTCAGTGACAGGGGATCAGGCAGCCTCCATCTCTCGATGAGTTATACGCAAGAGTCAGACAGCAGGGAAAAAGTGGCCCTTCAACTCGGCATTTCTCATTTTCTATTTTCCCAGGAACTCGAAAATAAAACTAACCGTTTAATAAGTCTTAAGTTCACCTTTAGTAAGCGAACGTTAATTTTTTTACGTTGAATTTTGGGTAAGTTATGAAATAGGAACTTTTTTTTATCTTTTATGTATAAGGTATTCGTCCTTCCTTACCCATCGTCTTATCTTGAGAGAGATAAGAGGAGTCTATTATAGAACACCACGCTGTTGAGTAATCGGACGATAAGCAAGTATTTCATTCGGGTAGGAATGTAATTCTTCGATATAGCTCAAGCTATGTTGCGATCAAGTTACGTTCGTCTCGTTGTTTCAGTTTTCTTAGTATTGCAGACACTTAGTACGCATAAGCATCACGTATGGCACACTTTTGCCGCACATATGTGCATAACAAGGCGTTATCCGACCTCCAGCTTACTCAGGACGCGTGCAAGATTTTCCTGTGACGCATAAGTTGCAAACATTATATTCCCAACTTAACGTCAAGTGGTTTTCGTAATTAATGCTCATATTTAGTACTACTCATATTAACAGCAAGGATCAGATATAAAAGGGCACAAATTAAACACGTTCATATATTCTCGGTTATAAGTGGAAACACAAAATAATTGAACAAATATACAGCCTCTAAATTCAGTACATCATATAAATTACAACGTGCTAAAATCATTTTTCTGTACTGCTTAACATACACATTATTAATTTTTTACATTGTCACTCTAATCAATAAATCATGAATATCCTTTCATGAAATTCCTGTATCTTCAACTCAACGTGAAACACCTTTCTCAGACCTTTTTATGCCTTTCCTACCCCAACCCCACCCCCACCCCCCACAAAAACAACAAAAACTACAAAGTAGTGCGTAGGCTTACTCCCAGAGTAAGCGAAAATACCATCAAGAGCGTCATGAAATCACCTTACCCTTGACAGTGGGATAACGGTGGTAAATTATCAGCTGCTCCTGAAAGATATAAGTTATCATCAAAACCTGTTGTAGTCTGCCATGCATTGAAAATTTTATGTTTTCGCTTACTCGGGGAGTAAGCCTACAAAATACTTTGCTGTTGCTCTTGTTCTTCTTGTTGTTCTCGTGGGGGAGAGTTATGGAAGAGCCTAAAAAGTTCTGAAATAAGGTGTTTTCCGCGCTGTTAAAGATACAGGAATTTTAGGATTGGATATTTATGATTTGTTTATTAGAATGACAATATAAAAAATATACAATGTCCATGTTAAACAGTACAGATCAGATATTTCTAATAAAATATAGCGTACTTAGTCTTATTTTCGTTGGTGAAACCACGCGCTGTGTGACTGTAGATTTTAGCATGCGCCGAGTAAGGTGGAGATCGATCACGCCTTGCTTCTCTGACTTCATGAAGCTCTATCGCCTCTTGCGTGAGTTAATTTTAAGTATCAGGTTGTGCAACTTTGATTTTTTTTTTAAGATTGCAAGTTTTTTGTAGGTATTGCTTTATAATTTTTTTAACCTTGATTGCAGACGCTCGTGAGTTAACTATTTATAGGAAATATTGTATTCATTTGTAACACGTTGATGGCTTACATCCGTAGGCAGTGCTTTTACCAAGTAACTTGCAATAACTTAACAGTTTTATCGTACGAAACTGTCTTCCTCAGTGAAATGTGCGTAATTTCTTGACTTTTCTACCTTGAAATGCAATGAAGCATTCCTTTAGAGTTCTTACATTTTCTTATTTTTTGTATATCTTTGGATACATATCTTTCAATTGATCTACAGTTTTTATATATATTATCTATATATATATATTATATATATATATATATAGATATATATATATTATATATATATATATATATATATTTGTACTCTTCCTTCAGTTTGCGATTTTGCTTTTATTTATTGTCATTGAAACTTGTTAAACAAGTTAATTCCTTTTTTTTAATATCTGTTAACGAAACCCTCTTTCAAACAGACTTTATTACAAAGAATAACCGTTGGATACTGTTGAGTTTGTATTGCATTTTGTCAATCTCTCGAATGAGTTTTTATTTATTTATTTATTTATTTATTTTTTTTTTTGTAGCGGTAGATTAATTATAAACAGTCTCGAAGTTTCATATATTCCCGTAAATGATAGAAAATAATAAATTGATTTTGGAAAGATTTAATATAATTCACCTGCTGCTACAAAAAAAAAAAAAAAAAAAAAATCAGAGATGGAGAAACTGCAATAGCTAAAGACTCGACGGCATCCAGGCGGCCATTCTTTTATACTAAAGTCTGATATTCTAAAAATATCCCCTGAAAATCCACAATTAAATATGCAATAGGAACTAGATCGCACGAAATGAATGTAAGGTAGTTTTTTGGTTGAATGACCGCTTATCTATTTATCTAGTTAATCTCTGAAAACAGCAGAGACAGATTATATTTTCACGTAAACGTTTTCTTTGTTAAACGTATCCGATTTTAGAGAATCGGCTCCTGGGTGTGATGGGTAACTGAGAGAATTGTGTTCAGACTCCCTTCTTTCAAAGGTAACTTTTTTATTCTTTTAATTAGTTTTTTTGCAGATTGAATGTCATCGATGCCATTAAATTATTTTTATTTCATGGCTAGGTATACTAAGCTATCCACAGTATATAGTTATGGGACATTTTCTCACAATATATTATTTTTTTTCGGAAATATAGGTATATATAATGTTTTCAAGAATTTAATAAACAATTTTATTTTAATCAGAAGAGAGAGAGAGAGAGAGAGAGAGAGAGAGAGAGAGAGAGAGAGAGAGAGAGAGAGAGAGAGAGAGAGAGAGAGAGAGAGAATGTCTTACGGGTGGTTAAGTATGATTATTTTGGTGAGACCCTCCCTAATTTTTATATATGTATTTTTAGGAGACATTTCAAAACAGTGAAGTTCACATAACTTCAGGTGGTAATAATAAGCATCAGCCTTTATTATGCATCTTCCCAGAGCGGAATGAAATCTTTTGTTCTACTTATCGCTAACGAGAATATTTTTAGGTTTTGTATTTACAGACTTCAGTGTTTATGCAGAATAGCTTATAAAGTATATATTTCTTTCGCTTGAAGTGATTGAACGTCAATGAACGGATTATGACGGAATATATCAGTAATGACAGTAACATATTGTCTTCCAAATCTTGCACTCTAAACTAGAGTGCAAAATTGTCAGAATGTCACCCTTGTTGTGTTGTTTATCGACGCTTCTGTTGTCGGTTCAAGAGAGACTGCAGTGCTAACGTGAGGCGCCATCTCTGACGTATTTCTGTCTCTGTTTATGTATTAGATTATTTTGCTTCTCTTTGCTCATTATACCAGAAAATCTGTCTGTACGAGGCTACGTGACATAGCTTCAAGGTAGAAGCAGAGAAAGGTATTAACGCTGGGCAAATGTCAGTGGTTATTGATTGTTACCGATATCTGACTTTCAGTCCTATAACGGATGTTATCGTAGCACAGACTAGAGTCAGAAAGTGCGAAGAGGTCACAAGCAAAGACCTTTAGATAAATAAGTTGCGGGACCAGCGACTTTCATGGCAACCCTGCCAAATTTCTCACTTTGAGTGTTTTGCCAATAATTCATTTTGAAATATTCAGCCACCCAGAAACGAAACGAAGGGAGAAGTTCAATGGCATTTCAAGAACAGCATTTTCGTTGATGTTGCATTAACCGATATAAAACGATCAGTTTAAATTAAAACGCGGTGAATAAATAGGAAGCATCAAACTTCGTAGCTTCGAGACATTCCCCAAGAGATGCGTTCATTATATACTTCGTTTACCATTACAGTCATGATCTCGTTTCAGGTCATTGTAATGGTACAGTCGTGCTTTAAAGGTCACGAATAATGGTGACAAGAAATTATATATTCGGTAGTTATTAACCCTAAGTTGATTAGTATAGAATTATTTCATGTTACCTGTATTGTACCTTAAAAATTTTGCCAGCATATTTGATCAGGTTTCTATAATGTTCCAACTTGATATTATTATTAGATATCGCTATATCTGGAACATATTCGAGAAGCGTCCACCGTTGCATCGGGTAAATTGGTGTCCAGAAAAATCGAAGTCTAGGATTCATATCTTCTCTTTAGTTCGTAAACTGCATCATCCAGTTTTATAATATTCTGCTTAGTTTATCCTCGTTTTGCTTTGTTCCTTTTCTTATTAAAGCACTTTTTTCTTGGTAAGCAAGCTTTGAAGCAGCAAGCAAGCAAGATAAACGAAATATACATGACATAATGAAATTGATTTTTGTCTTCAGAAGTGTTCTGTAAGTTTGACTGAGCCTCCTTGAAAACTGGTCATATCGCCTTCGACTTCAACGTGGAACTTGGATTAAACTTTTGCCCTGAGGCAGCATCATGTACTGAAGTTTTCCATCGGTGTTTTTCAGCTGTAGGGAAATATTTGCTGAGACAAAGGTCACTCATACATTGCAGTGGGCTTTTAGGTTAAAGATTTCCTGGCTCTGCTAACATTTGCTGTTTAGGAAGCATAACTTTTGCCATTCATATCTGTCGCATTTTTAAGCCCTTTGTGGAAACAGAGAGAGAGAGAGAGAGAGAGAGAGAGAGAGAGAGAGAGAGAGAGAGAGAGAGAGTTGGGCACTCAAGAGTTAGAAGGCAATGGAGGATAGGCGAAGGGAACGGATCTTATTCAGAGGGAAAGAGGAGGCGGGGTATTGACCAGATCATAAGGTAGGCGAATCCGACGTTTATATCTCGCCCAATCCCCCGGACAAACACTTTTGGAATTTTGCCCAGTGATTCACCTGATAACATGAATACATAAAATACCCAGTCTTGACCCTCACGGGGGGCCGGGCGCGAGAGTTGACCAGCTGGCCCGACGAAAATAGCCTAGGAGGTTCTATTTTTGGACGGTTTTACATAACGCAGCGGTTTTTTCCTCTGTTTATGCACATTTAAAGGTAAGCGTCACCTCCCACCTTGGTTGCGTCCCTGAGGACAAACGGAGCCATTTTTAAGGATGGTTCATTCGTTGCCAACCGACGAGCTCTCTCTCTTCTCTCTCTCTCTCTCTCTCTCTAGGATCGCAACGCTTCGTGGGAGTCGGACTCCTATAATCGAGGCTATCATCTATTTATATAACCAGACAACGGCCAAATATAAACATGCCCAACTTGAGGCTCTAACAAGTGGAAGAAGGTAGGACCGAGTGTCCTTGGACTGCGTACTTACACAGATCTGCATATGCAGTTTGTGTGGGTGTATATATATATATATTATATATATATTTATATATATTAGATATATATATATATATATATATATATTATATATATCTATACACTTTATGATGTCGTGTATTTTTTCTTACACCTGAATCTAGCGTAATGAACAATACCATCTCTTCCCCCCCCCGCCCCATTCTGAATCTTATGGTCAAAATATATACGTTTCTCCAGCTGTATTATTGGGGAATCCTTTAAATAGATTTTGCGTAATATTTATGATCAGCAATATTTTTCTCCCCAAATCTTTTGTGTTCAGTTTCGTGAAAGCAATTGCAAATCGTTTTTGCTTTGAACACGGCAGAATTTTTTTCGAGTGAAGCCTTCAGCCTTTAGCTGCAGCGCTCCTCCCCTTGTTATGGTATTGGAAGCGATCTTACAGCTCGTAGTTGCAATCGATGAACTTGGCTAAAAGTTTTGATAAAACAGGCTACCAAAAGATGACTAGTAGTCAAATGCCGAAGTCTTAGAAAGCAATCGTATCGTACGTGAATAACCCATCAGATTTACTCTTTGCAATGATGTTCATGTTGACAGTTTCCTCATTAGGTATATACCTCAATATTTATTTCAGTCATGATTTTGATTTAAAGTAATCAAATTTTCCTGAGAAAACCATTAAGGAGAGTTGGGTATTTTCACCTTCCATACCGATAAACGAATGCCCATTTTCCTGCCGTAACAATGATAGTATACTCATTTTATTACTTTCCAAGATAGTAAGTCACATACCAGAAAGTTTAAAGCAATCGGACAACCAATTCTCGCTGTTAAACACAATCGACTATACAATGTTTTAAGTAATTGTTGTAGAGCACTACAAATTTCTGAGTACACGTGGGAAGGTTTACTTAGAATTTAAACCAGAGCAGCGATGTATTTAGATACTTGATTCATGATTTTAATTCCTGTAATTAACAACATTAACCACCTTACAATTCATATCTGCACAATACCAGACCTGAATGGCTGTTCCTTCGACTGTAAACTGCGAAGATGTATTACTACCAAACGTGGTCACTTTCTTTTACTGATAGTAAAACCTAGATAGTTGTGCTTATCTTGTCAAGAGGAAGTCACTGACTTGCTTGTCACACATAAAGCAGATTAATTGCAAGTTATATTCAGGCCTGGTCTTCAAACTAATGAAGTTAACCTGAGAATGGTAGAGTCAACACCAAGGACCAGAGATTCAGCACTTGACTGGAATTGCCCAATGTCGTCGACATGTCAGTCAGTCTGCTCAACTGGACTTGAAGTTAGTAATCTAATTCTAAAATCTAGTCACTTTCTCCCTATCTGATGTTTATATATTATTATTATTATTATTATTGTTAGTAGTAAAGGTCTCAACTTCCTTTGCGGAAACGAACGTATCAAGACACTATAAATTGTAAAGATTGAAAGTACCTTATTGAATAATCTTTCGCAAACGCGCTCGGTAACACGCTACTTGCTGCGATGTCCATTTCAGTAACTTTTATGTTTTAGACCAGCCTAGATGAGTTTTACCATTTTCTCCATTTTCTTGAAACTTATAGGATTTTGAGTGAAGATTATATGAATGCGTGGTTTTTATGGAAAAACATTGAGTGTTAAAAGCTTTTGTATGGCCAAGAGACTGTCATAATTTTGTGGGGCTTAAGTGACTTTTACTTAGTCTCGGATGCTGAAGAAACATGAAGCACCTTCAAATCAAAGTTGGTGTTTTATCATCTTGTTAACATCGACAAAATCTGAGTGTTCAGTGATAAGAGCCGTCATTATGTCAAGTGTGTTAAGTTTTTTGTTTTACGATGTTATTTGTATTCAAGTATTTTCATTCTTTCATTAGTTTAAGATAATTGTGTATGCTGAAAGAATTGGTTCGAACATTTCCCAAATACAAATGGCATCAAGTGCGGTACCTGCATGTAGCCCTAACAATATGTTTTCTTAGCTTTATTAAATATTCTGGTCATGCGCCTTGCCTTTCCTATTCGTGTAATATATATATATATATATATATATATATATATATATATATATATATATATATATGTATGTATCTTTAAATCACACGAATCGCTTGCTCCTTATCATTTTATGCGACGAGCGACCAATAAAGCCGGCCCAGGTAAAACATTCGCTGATATGGAAAAGGCAAATGCAGGGCGAGAATAGGAATGTTAGCGAGTGTGTCCAACTCACCCAGACCTCTACGTCAAAGTCTGAGTGGCTTTACGTTGTACGTTGGTGGAAAGAGAGAGAAGGCAGACCAATTTCATCTCTCCAACTCGTCCTAAGGACCGACTTTATCTGTAGACTCATTACAACCCGCATGTCGTAACGAGAGTCTTCGCAATTAACCGGGGAGGGAGGATCTCTGTTTAGATAACTCGTCCATAGACACGACTCGTGATGTCGTCGTGGGTACAAAGGCATTCAACGTGTCGTCCATACTTCACTTGGGAGAAGGAGGCCTTTTTCTTTTTTTTGGGAGAAGGAGGCCTTTTTCTTTTTTTTGGGAGAAGGAGGCCTTTTTCTTTTTTTAACTGAAGTGGTGTGATGCATTCGCTGATCTGAAAGTCATTTTGATTTCATATAATAAGATTAGATGTCCTTGGTTTTTTTTTCAAGAAATTTATATCTTAGCCTAGAAATATGAATTATCTTGTAAATTTTTAAGTAAATGTTTAGTGCAAATTCCGTTAGAAGTAATAACAAAGGTAATTAAAAACTTTACAGTTAAAAAATCATCTTTGGTACGCCGTATAACGAAAAGAAACCTTTGGAATATTTATCAATCTAATTACTTTTACGCATATTTAAAACTGTATTCTGAATGCTGGTTAATTCTGAGCCTGGGACATGCATAAAAATAGGTATGTCCGATCGTTTTCCAATGGCTTTCATTGCTCTCTCTATTCTCGCTGCGTGTCTGCATTGCCTTGGTTTAGCTCTGAAAAAAATGTGGACTCATTAGCGTAAAAACAAAAGTCGTTGGTTGTGTGGAAAGTATTTTCTGTGTGGACGCTGCTCAGGTGTCTCGAGGTGATATCGCTCCCTATTAGGTGGAGTTTTACTGGGGGAGAAATTGAGCACATTTGGTTTTATACCCGACAATAAAAGTGCACTTATGCCTCTCTAAGTTTGGTATTGTTACAAGGGCTGGTGCATATTTCTGGGGTTGTAGAGCCCGGGTTATTTTTAGACAGGCATTTCTTGTTGTCCTCGGCTTCTTAAGGATGCACGCAGTGTTAAGTAACTAAATACATGAGTGGGATATAACGGTTACTCTAGATTTTAAATCAAAATTTATCTTTATGTGAAATATAGGACAAATATTTCTCTTTTTTGTAATTGCTCCTTAAGGATTCACGCAATGTTCATTGACTAACTATAGAAGTAGGATAACTGGCGGTGTCGGTCATCTTCGGAGTTACCAGTATACGAGGTGGCTAGTAAGATATATATATATATATATATATATATATATATATATATATATATATATATGTGTGTGTGTGTGTATATATATATATATATATATATATATATATATGTATTATGTATATGTATATATATATATATATATATATATATATATATATATATTACTATGCATCTACTTCTAGTGTAGCGCCTATTGTATATTGATTTGGCTTCCATGGATAACCAAATAATGAGAAAACAGTTTCAAATAATCTAATGTAACCCAATATCTTTCTGCAACATGCCAAGACGAACTCCGTGCTTGTTTTCTTTCAACATTTTCTCAATAGCCATGGAAGTACATGTCACTCCCTGGAAGCCAAATTAATATGCACTATGCAATATACATGAGAAGAAGTCAAGCACATTATGATCTATGTTCCATAATACGCTTCGTTTTCGAAATAAAATGCTGCCTACCGTTGAAACCTCACCATCTTGTTTTGGCTCGATGTGTCTTGCGTGTAGTGGTGGAAATGAACTGAAAATAGATTCATTATCTCAGTTCATTTGATGAAAGAGGTCGGGATATCTATTGCACTCTTCCTAACAGGACAATTGGTACAACTTGTGTAGCTCTCTTGGAGGAATAATGGCTCTGTGACGAGAGAGAGAGAGATTTAGGTCATTTTGATGCAAAGGTGCCTTAGTGAAGTAATGAACCACATATTTCCCTCGACTTTATTCATGGAAATATAGATATTCAGTTCTTCAGATTGAAACAGTATTTTAACGAGTATGAATTTAATCTTTGAAAATGTCCTTGGAGCTAAGCAACCCCTTTTCCTCTTTCTTTGATCAGGATGATGCCTTGGGCGGACAGGTAGCCATGGCGGTGGGTAGTGGAGAGTGGGCGGCCTTTCCTAATCCTCCCAGCACACTCGGGTTCTCCTCTCCCTCCTGTAACGCACCAGGTTCATCGTCATCTTCATCGCCTTCGTCACCGCCGCCGTCATCATCATCATCATCATCATCTTCAGCGTCGTCATCGTCTTCTTGGTTGTCGTCACCTCATCAGCCCAATGGGAGAAGGAGGGTCGCGAGACGACCCGTGGCCACAGGGAGGCTGCTGGTGTTGCCCTGGGTGGCCCTCTTGCTCTTCTGGTCCAGCACTTGTCTGCAGCAGGCGGAGTGCCGAAAGTGCATCATGCTCTCGAGCAGAAACCTCACGGGTAAGAGGAGCGGCTTAGGGCCGTTCTGCGATGCCGCATTACATGATTATATCAGTCATATGGTCCTATTATTGGTGTGTGTTTTTTTTTTTTTTTTTTTTTTTTTTTTTTTTTTTTTTTTTTGTCATGTAGAGCCAGAATCGAATCTGTCATTTCGAATCAGAATACCTTTGTCAGTTAGAACCAGATTCGAATTTTATTATTTATAATCATAATCGAATTTGTCATTTAGAATCAGAATACCTTTGCCATTTAAAACCAGAATCAAATTTGTCATTTAGAATCAGAATCTTTCTTTCATTTAGAATCAGAATCGTTTTGTCATTTAGCACCAGAATTGAATTTGCCATTTAGAATCAAAATCGGTTTTCTTTTAGAATCGGATTGATTCATTTTGTTATTTAGATTCAGAATCGTTTTTTTTTCTTTTGAATCAAAATAGTTTTGTTATTTAAAACCTGATTCGAATTTTATCTTTTAGAATCTGAATCGAATTTATCATTTAGAACCAAAAAAATTTTTCATTTAGAATCAAAATCGTTTCGTGTTTTAGAATTAGAATCGTTTTGTTATTTAGAACCAGAATCGAATTTGTCGTTTAGAATCAAAATTGTTTTGTCATTTAGAATCAGAATCGTTTTGTCGTTTAAAATCAGAAACCAATTTGTCACAGAAAGTCAGAATTAAATTTGTCATTTAGAATCAGAATCGAATTTGTCATTTAGAATCAGAATCGTTTTGTTATTTAGAATCAGAATCGTTTTGTCATTTAGTATCAGAATCGAATTTGTTGTAGCTTCGCGTATAACACCAGCCATAACTCTCGAATCGTATGGTTTTCTTTCACTCATCATTTTGTAATTATTGCTTCATGCGACAGTAATATGTTTATATTTGTGAAGTCACACTGTTTCTTCCAGATTAGTATACGTGTATAAGTGAAGCATATCTTCTAAAGGTACAAATCAAGCGGATAGCTAAAAATAACTGAAATATTATTATACCACGAAATTTTTTGGCATATTTTTTTTCAGATCCGCCAGCAAAATACGTTTACGACAAGGCACTACAGAGGCAGCTGGCGTTGACGTTAGACTCGTCCCAAAGACTCTCTCACAGGATAAGCACAGCTGTTGTCAAGATCCTCCTTGAGGTAAGAGCACTGCGTAAACTTCCACTGAATACAAAGAGAAATGGAAATATTCTTCAGCTTTATCCTCTATATTGAAGCAAGTGTGGATATACAAGGTTCATTAGCCCAACATTTACCTGTAGATCCCAGCACTTGGCCTATGGCCTAAATTTTATATTCCAATTCCAACTTCGACGTTGTGAAGAATTCTAAGTCCTTTCACATTGCCAGTCATGGGATGTTGAACGACAGATTGTGTAGTGTGAGATTCAATTTAAAAATAATGTGTAATTATTTCAATTTTCAAGTTGATGGCAATGTTTCTAAATGCCATAAATTTCTCATCCCAACATCATTTTACTGATCATTTTCATTGCTTCCAGGAGGGTCTTGGTTACCAAAATGTAACCATTAATAATTATGTGGAGGAGACATTTGATTATAAGGAAGCCCTCAATAGACTCCGCGTGCTGTGGATGAATGGGTGAGTTCTCTTCACACAAGTTGTTTGTAGTTTAAGTCTTCTGTTGAAACTATTTAATTGAACAAGTAGTCGAGTCCATTTATGGAAGATATATGAGGCAGTGCAGCTTGCTGTTTACACTCACACAAACATACACACATATATATATGCACTGTAGGCGTTACAGCGTCTCTTTGGCCCTTAGCGGCAACCCTTTTCATTCCGTTTACTGTTCCTTCCCCATTCATATCCTCGTTCCTACATCTTACTTTCCACCTTCTCCTAACAATCCTTACTCATTTAAATCCTTTTTTACTCTCAGTTTCCTTTTCAGCATTTGGGCCTTAGCCCCAAATTTTACACACACACACACACACACACACACACCACACACATATATATATATATATAATATATATTATATATATGTATTATATTGTAAGTATGTGTGGTTTATATATCTATTATTATATATATATATTATATATATATAGATATATATATATATATATATATTGTGTGTGTGTTAGCAATTGATATCCGACAGTCAAATTCTACTTTTACATCAATTATTCAATTTCACATAAATATGGGTACAAGTTATGTTAGCATATGCCATTGTCAACATGAACATTGACCTTTTATTTCAGCAACCGCACATACAGCAATGTCCCCACCGCCATGATCAACGTGGAAGTGTGGCTCCCACCGAGCTCTATGGGAGAAGACATTGCTGCCAAAGTGGACTGTGGTTCTCATGCATCTGGCAGCAGGTATTTCATGTGTGAATTTGACTAGGTAGTCCAGAGTAAATTTTAGCATCTTCTCGTTTAGGTTGTGAATTTGATTATTAAAACTAGGTCGACAGAAAATTTAACTCCTAATAATCGAGGGTAAATTTTATAATCTTTTTTCGTTTTAGGATGTTAAATTGATTATTAAAACCAGTTGGACAGAAACTTTAACTCTATTTTATACAGCTGTTGGATAACATAATCTGGTAATTGGTCGTTGTTAAGAAATACCAGAATTTTGCAGTCATGTTATGAGTCGTATTACTACATGTTTATATGTAACAAAGGAATCTATGGATAAATCTCTCTCTCTCTCTCTCTCTCTCTCTCTCTCTCTCTCTCTCTCTCTCTCTCTCTCTCTCTCTCTAGGGGAATAAAGATACATACTTTATTTTTTAGAGGGTACCTGGGTTTGTTTGCAGTGACCATAGTCATTCATTGTGAGGCATATTCACATGTATTAATCGTGAATCAATTCTCAGTACCTAGAAGTACGGATACTCTATAAATGCCTGAAGCATATGACAGC
This sequence comes from Macrobrachium nipponense, assembly GCF_015104395.2. Classification (NCBI taxonomy): domain Eukaryota; kingdom Metazoa; phylum Arthropoda; class Malacostraca; order Decapoda; family Palaemonidae; genus Macrobrachium; species Macrobrachium nipponense. The sequence goes on from NC_087212.1 coordinate 42,891,611, forward strand.
TGAGATTTTTAATAAAGTTCTATTGAAATTGCGAGGCCCTGTTCTGTAATCTTCATCATGAATGTTTCTATTACTGGATACTTGGGTGTTTCCTCTATTGCATGAAAATATTGCTAAGACATTTGTTGCTTAGTTAACAAAGGTAACTCCAATGGAACTGAAATTTACAAGTGATTATACAGTATAAAAATGTTAGAATTAGTACATTGCCATAGTATATTCAAGTACAGTACTTTGCTCATCTTATTTTCATCAAAAATTTCTCATGTAGTATCTGTTTGTTGATAATATTCTGAAATTCTCTAGACTTTGTCCTGAACTATATTCCTTTTAACAGGTTTGGATGGTACGTCACCAACAGCAGCCATATTGGAGCCCCTGAAGTCATAACTGACCACTGGCGATCGTTTAAGATGCCCCACGTGACAGAAATATTTTCTCTAACTGAAGGGGAAGACAAGGACCTCCGAGAGAAGTACACCAGAGATCGGGATGGACAGTGAGTGGGGATCCTTTTGCGGGTGATTGTTACCCGGTCTGTTTTTTTTCTCTCTCTCTCTTTTTTTTTAGGTTGCTCTTGATATATACCTACATTGATTTGAATGTGACATGATGCTTAATATCTTCCTCGTTATTCTCAGGTACTACTGTGATAAATCATACTGCAATGAGGGCATATTTACCCCAGAACTGTGCGAAGAAGACGATCGCTGTGCCATGTTATTTGTCGGCAACCACAGTGGGTACCTCATTCCGCATTGCCGTCATAAACTAGTGAAGACAAACTTTCAGACATATTTATGCTCTTAATATTTATTATATGTATGCTAACTTTTCGGAAATGTATTAGAAAATCCCTTGCATTTCAGATTTCTACTCAGAATTTTTGGTAGACCAAGTGACCGTGGAGAAGATGTACGTGCGCATAGCCTGGATTGGCCCCAACTTCAATCCCGAGTTCTTTTGTCATTTTCGGAATAACAAGCCGAGCGTCTTCTTCGACTGGTATCCCAATTCTCTGTCGAACATGAATGAGTATATGCCCGTCTCGTTTCCCCCATGCAACAGCTACCAGGGCAACGACGATTCATACTTCTGTAACTACGAATTGCATTCCATGAAGAAGCTCATTTGGGATAAGCTGCCTGAATCTGCTAAAGTAGCTGTAGAAGTGAGTACCAGTTAAAGCTTCCAACATTGAAGGTTTTAGCATTTTAATGGTACGTGCATGCTTAGTAAATGCCAAGATATTCGTAGTCTGTATGTCCTTATTATACTTTTGAATGGAATGACTTGAAACCCTGCTTTCACTTAGAATTTTCCTGACTTTTCCAGGCAGTCAAACGTTTCTTTCTGCGGGAAGAAGACTACCGCGACCTCCTCCACCGATACAACATGAAAACTTCGCAGTGTCCGAATCCGTCTCCAAGTTCTCTAATTGACTCGGATAAAGTCATCCAAGATATTGCTTGTGACTGGCTGAGAGAGGCCAGGCACCACGGATTGGAAGTATGGAACGACTGGCTTCCTCACAATTACGCTGCCAAAACAAAGTTGTGGATCGCCGGCATCTTCCCCATGAGTAGCGGAGCTGACACAACTTTTTACAGCCACACACTTTATAATGGTAGGGAATTTATTCATATATTAAACCTGTTTAATTACTTTTATGAAATAAGAGTAAGTAAGCTAACTCACTACTGTTTAGGCTTATAAAAGAAGAGAAAGAAGCCTTTCTTTACTGTTCAGTATTCGATTGCTTATTGCAACCGCCTACGATCTTTCTCATATACGTAAAGAGTAATTATTGACTGACAGCTTGTACTTTGTTCTACAACCCTAGCTAGTCACATTATTATCCTAGGTCCTTATGTTGACTTGTATTTATACAGCATATCCACTAATACACATTTAATATACAGTCGTGATTACTGGATGTAGGGGGAAGTAAAAGAATGGAGAGGAATAAAACACTAAAGAATGAAAGAACATAATTACATCGGAACTGCGAGTATACTAACAATCAGAAGGGTATAGAATAAATTCATTAATACTGAAATAAAACAGGATGTAAACCATTAGGTAAATGCTATGAGAGAATATAGAATAAATGATAAAATATGGTAAAGCAAGTGAAGAACAGAGAAACACAAAGTATAAACAATTATGGAACAAACATTGGGCACTATGAACTTACAAGCACTAGACCTGAGGACCCAGTATTACCTTAAAGACTTTCTTAAGCTTATACTTTGCACCCCTGCACATCCTCATAACCGGTTGTCTTCTTCATACATTCACAAAAGAGAAGGTAAAAGTTACAGTGACGGATTTAAGGTGGATAGAATATTGTGTAAATCTTAAAGCTATAAATAAATTTTGATAATGTGTACCCACTACACACTAGTAAATTATTGATAGATACACTGAAATTAAAATTATATCATTTGTTTTTTTATGTAACATGTTTTTTTTTCTTTGAAAGTTACAGCTATTGGAAAAATGTAACAATCTTCGTAATTATAATTTCTCTCTCTCTCTCTCTCTCTCTCTCTCTCTCTCTCTCTCTCTCTCTCTCTCTCTCTCTCTCTCTCTCTCTCTCTCTCAGTACATACAGTTTATATGTGTATGCACATTATGTCTGTGTATATATATGTATATGCAGTATATGTTTTATATATATGTGTGTGTATATATATATATACACACACACACATATATATATATATATATATATATATATATATAATATATATATATATATATATATATATATATATATATGATATTCCTAGGTGTCACCCATGAAAGATTTCTAGATCCACCACTGGAAAGTAATAACAATAAAAAACCGAGCAAATACTAAGAGTGTTTTAATTCTTTACTGTCTCAGCACAGTGCCTACTTCTAACTTCTGAGATCAGTCAAGTGATCACACCTTTCAATAGACTAGAAAGAAAATAGTAACTACATATGTTTAACTAATCTTGTACAAATACCGTACTGTGCTCCCTAGATTAGGTGCTTCATACTCAGAGTAAATAGGTCTAAAGGGGAGTATAGAGGCTTTATTGAATATTTACAGTATCAATAAAACGTGAAGAATATTTATAGTATCTAAAACACATTTACAGTAACTTAGTAATAAGGAAAAAAATTTTAATTCTTGTTCAAAATTAAATTTGTTAATTCTAAGTGCCATCCTGTAACAAAATTTAGTATATGATAAATTTGATAATGCCACTAGTCATAAAATCATATGAAGCAACTTATTGATCTTTATAATCTAATCTTGTGAAAAAAGTGAAGAGATTCAAGTTTGATTCCCTTTAGATGGTGACTATACTTTTTTGTACATAATTCCATAAGCCCCTGTAGGGGGTAGCGCCATCAGTGTACTTCACTCGGTGCATTGTAGACATTACTTAAGGTTCTTTGCAGCGTCCTTTCGGCCCCTAGCTGCACCCCTTTTCATTCCTTTTGCTGTGCCTCCATTCATATTCTCTTTCTTCAGTCTTACTTTCCACCCTCTTATTTCAGAGTGGAACTGTGAGGTTTTACTCCTGTTACACCTTTAAACGTTTCACTCTCAATATCCCTTTCAGCGCTGAATGGCCTCATAGGTCCCAGTGCTTGGCCTTTTATTAGCCTAAATTTTATATTCCAATACTAATTCCAAAAGCAGAATGATGAAGAGGTAGAGGAAACTTAATCAAATTACCCTTGTTTTTCAGCTGCACAAATGGCCATTACGAGGGTGAACACTAACGGGACCATCCTACCAGAGTATGAGATCCAGCTGATGATTCAAGATGGCCGTTGCAAGAGCGAGGAGGTACTGGCAGCTTTCATTCGATATGTGAGGAAGGGTTCCAGTGACCCCAACCTTCCCCCTTTCGAGCAGATGATTGGAGTTTTAGGTAAAGCAGAGGAGACGTTTATCTGAACATTTCTTCCTAGCATTTCACAAGGGAACTTCTTTCATACTTATACGTGACTAGAAGTTCACATATCCTCTGTACAGTAGAGAACATGATACATATTCAGACTCTCTAATACATGAATATGTTATGAGTGAATTCAATTGCTTGTTTCTCAGACTTTTATTAGTATGTATATCTTTCTGGATGTCCACTCAGGGATGTCAGATTTGGTTTGTTAACAGAAATGTATATTTTGTACAATACCTTTGGCAACATATCCAGGAAACTTTACAGATGTGCTTGAAGTGTATGTAAGGTTAGCCAGTGATTCAGATCCATTTGATTTTATTCTAGAAGTTATATCAGGGGAAAGGCATTTTTAAAAACTAATTGTTTTCAGTCGTAAGAGGAAGGGTAAGGGTGTGCATCTCTCAAAAACTCAATAGTATGTTGCTTGTTTACTTAGAGTAATCAGGAATATGTTTTACTTGTATATAATGTTTGTTTATAAAACTGCAGGTAGGCTAGTTCTCTCACTATTCTAATCACAAACTACTTTACATAAAGCAGAAATGCTCACATAAGTATATATAGTAAATTAATTCTTAAGAATATAATGAATGTTTTTATTTAGGTCATTGTTCTATTAGCATAGAAATAGCACCATCTTGAATTTAAGATACACATTTTGCAGATTTTTTGTCTGTGTATAACAGTTTTTGATTGGCTTAAAAACTTTTTAGAATGTTCAGCAGTATTTAATGACTTCTTATTTTTTTTTCATCTAGGCCCAGCCTGTTCAGACACGGTAGAGCCATTAGCGGGTGTCGCCAAGCATTTTAATACGGTGGTCTTGTCGTACAGTGCGGAAGGTGCCATCTTCAATGAGCATGAAAACTATCCATCTTTTTTCCGAACTATTCCGGAAAATAAGATGTATGGGTAAGGATGTCCGGAAAATGTGTTTATGTGTGCGGGCACTTACTACTTTGCAGGTGTATATTGATCCATTGTCAAATTGTACATAGTACTCTGAATATTGATGAGCGAATTTATAATTTCCTTTCATTACGTTAATATGTGTCTATATTAATGTCTAAAGTAGTCAGGATTGAAGAAAAAACTCAGTAGTCAAGTAATTATGTCAAGATTAAGAGCAGTCAGGTAAAATACATAATATATAGATATATACAAATTTTATGCCTCCATTTTTCCTGATTACGTACCTGGAACTCTAAATTATTAGAGTTTTTCCTATTTGTTTTCCCTGATTACAGAGTGGTGTACTTAAAACTTTTTAAATTATTTTTCCTGATTACAGAGCGGTGTACCTCGAACTCTTTAAATTATTTGAGTGGCACCAAGTTGCATCCTTGGCGGAGGACTGTAACAAGTACAGTGAGTACCTGACACTCTTGCACAACATGTTACCTAAAGACATCAACCTGGAAAACTTCAGGTTTCCCAAAGTGTCCACCCGAAATATGACTGATGTAAGTTGCTTTGTTTAGCTGTTTATATATGGAAGTAGAAGTTTATAGTACATATAATGAAGTAGAAATTCAAAGTAGCATGAATAATTTACTTATTTATACTAGTTGAAATTCAAATTAGCATGAATAATTTAATTTACATATGCAGTTCAAATTCAAATTAGCATGATTTAATTTACATATGTAGTTGAAATTCAAATTAACATGAATAATTTCATTAATGCTAGTTGAAATTCTAATTCAGCCTCTTTCCAGCTACACAAAATGCAATTTTAGGTCTTGCTAGTTGTAAAATCTATTTCTATACTTTGATTGTATAAGCTTTGCTGTTGCCATTAAATGGAAGGTTATGTAATATGATTTTAGAACGATTAATGCAGATAGTTGCAACTTGGAATATTTAAGTCATGGTATATTTTTGTTGTGTTTCAGCATCTGCTGAAGCTGAAGGAAAGGACGCATCGTATTATTATTGGAGACTTTTATGCTAGCACTGCCAAAGAAGTGTTATGTGAAGCCTACCACCAAAATATGACTGCTAAACACAATTATGTATGGTTTTTACCAAGATGGTTTGCTACGAACTGGTATGAAATTGATGAAAATGATAAGATACCATGCAACAGGACCATGATGCTAGAGGTGAGTATACGTCTGTTAAGGCTATAATTTAATTATATATATATATATATATATATATATATATATATATATATACTATACATATATATATATATATATATATATATATATATATATATACATATACATATACATACAGTCGGCCCGCAGTTAACGGCGCAATTGCTCAACAGCGAATCGGTTTTATGGCTGTCATCAAAAATATTCATTAAAAAAATAAGGCATTTTAAAGGTATTTTTACGGCACAATTTTCAGTTAACAGCGCCGCTAGCGCCGTTGTCTAACGAGTTCATACATTTGTAGAAATGCCATTCAGACCATAAAGGTTATGCAAATTATATTAATAAATTTTATGGAGAGTTATTGCGTAGGTATTAGGGTAAAATATATGCCTCTGACGCTGTTCTATGCCGAAAATATCGAATTACATAAGTGCAAATTTAGTTATGGATGTGTCGATTTATAAATGTTCATGCTTTTATGTTTAAAATGTGTATGAAAATGTATTATGTGTAAGGTATTTTTATTTCTGCATAGAAATATGATACGAAGGCAGCTCTTGAAACTGCCCTTCACGTTATCAAATACGATGGTTTTTCATGTTCTTTCTTGTGAGCCGCCGCCTGCCGCTCTTCCGAAAATATAGATTTTAAAAAAGTGCAAATTAGCGATCGATGTGTCGATTTTATGTTTATGCTTTTATATTAAAATGTGTTTGAAAATGTATTACGAATAGGGTATTTTTATTTCTGTGCAGAAATATGATAAAAAGGCAGCTTTTGAAACTGCCCTTCAAGTTATGACTTCAATGTTTTTTCATGTTTGTTCTTGTATGCCGCCGTCTGCCGCTCTTCCGAAAATATAGAGTTAAAAAGAGTGCAAATTTAGCGATCGATGTGTCGATTTTTCACATTTTTATGCTTTTATGTTTAAAATGTGTATGAAAATATATTACGCAAAGGTATTTTCATTTTTGTACATAAATAAGATACAAATTAAGGTAGCCTTTGTAACTACACTCACGTTGTCAGGGGATGTTTTTTCATGTTCGTTCTTGTCCGCCACTGTTCTGAAAAATGCATGGTGTTATTTTATTAATTTGCATCTTTTCCATAAATCCTTTAAAAGTTATACATTATTTCTATGTACTCTCATTTTATTGTATTATAAAATACTACGGCAAATTTAAGCCAGTATTTCGCGGAGCGGCCAATGTTGTGGTGTGAAATCAGCTGATGGCGAATACGAGTTGGTTTCACCATAACGCAATTCTGTGAGAATTCTCTTGCTTCTAGTTAGCATAAATGAATATCTAGATACTTGACTTACATAAGACAAGGTTATTTTTCCTTATACAACGTGTTTTTAGGTGGAAATATTTATTGAATATGTCTCGTTGTGAATGTGAACTATTTTTTTATTTTTTGTTAAGAGATTACGTTGGCGGCATGTTTATTGCATAAAAAGTTACGTGATTCCGTTCGCAATAATCCTTTATATCATTGTAATACGAACTTTACATTATTTATCTTATATCGGCGTGAAACCAACAGTAAAATGTGTTCTTTCAAGCACAGTAGTTTTGATTAAAATGATTTTAAACCAATTTTATCTACGGTTGTGTTTGATGGCATACGTTTACTGGAGTTTAATTTATCCTTGTTGCCGATGTACGATAATAGTCATTAGCAGCTTGAACAGTTTTCTCAGCTTCAGTTATAACTAGGTTTTAATTTAACAGTATATTTCCCGATTGATCTTTGATCTATTGCGAATATAGTTATTACATTAAGATATCTCAGTTCTATTCTATACATAACGCCATTTATAACAACTACGGTAATAGTGTACTGTAGTACGATGATTGAAATACAAGCCAAACGGATGTTATCCAGTTCGGTTGTACTTAGAAAAAAAAAAGTCGTTTCTCGTTCGGTTGTTCATGGCTGTACACGTTCACGCAACAAGTATAACGTTAAAACCATGCTTTCATCATTCTCTTTTGCTGTTATTAAACTTATGTAACTAGAAGATGGATAAAGTTAGGCCATTGTAATTTGATCTCTCATAAAAGCGGACTATCATAAGACTAATGATCGTAGCTTGAACACTACAGCTACCTGTACACTGTATAAACTTTATTATATCTTTACATACTCTAGACACCCAAAGGATTAAAGCTAGGCTTTTTTCACTTTACAATATTTACAATGCTATTATGTATGGTACAGTACTACTGTACAGCAAATTCTATAGTACTATACTGCATAAATATAATTTTACTTATTGTGCCATTGTGGGATTACAGCGCCTTTGACTGGTCTAGAGTTTCGAAAGAAGGTGTGCGGTGGTCGTAGGCTTTAAAATCGCTTAGCGTCGAAAATCACTTTGCGTCAGCGGCCAGGAACGGAACTGCTGCTAACCGAGAGCCGCCTATATATATATATGTATATATATATATATATATATATATATATATATATATATATATATATATATATATATATATATATATATATATATATATATATATATCTATATATATATCATATATATCTATATATATATATATATATATATATATATATATATTATATATATATCTGTCTATATATATCTATCTATCTATATATATCTATATATATATATATATATATATATATATATTATATAGATATATAGATAGATATATATAGATATATATATATACATTTATATATATATATATATATATATATATATATATATATATATATATATATATAGAGAGAGAGAGAGAGAGAGAGAGAGAGAGAGAGAGAGAGAGAGAGAGATGGATAGATAAATAGATATAAATATATATATATATATATATATATATATATATATATTATGATATGTATACATGTATATATATACAGGCAATCCCCGGATTATGACGGGTTCAGCTTATGACATTCCGAGGTTAAGGCGCTTTTCAATTATATTCATCAGAAGTTATTTTCAGGGTTACGACGCATGCTCCATGGTTACAACGCTCATCTGGCAGAAGAAATATGACACTAAAAATGCAAAATAATCAATATTTGAAGGTTTTTTGATGCAAAATGCAATAAGAATGCAGTTTACATAGTTTTGAATGCACCCAAAGCATTAAAAGTAAGGTTTTGTTAGTATTTTTGTAATGTTCTGGCTTACGAAGATTTTCGGGTTACAACATGTCTCAAGAACGGAACCCCATCGTAACCCGGGGACTGCCTGTATGTGTATATATATATATATATATATATATATATATATATATATATATATATATATATATATATATATATATATATATGACACTTAAGTTCACGTATTATCTTGACATTTCAGTAGTAGCCCTGGTAATTGATAGGTATACTATTAATTAAGACTTATGAGTGATAAAAACATATAATTTCATCTAATTAACACATGTTGACTTGAAGTTTGTTCTGTGAAATACATTTTCTTTCTCATATTATAAATAGTATTGCTTTAATCTTATCCCAACATACAACTGGGTTTCAAATGGCCAATGTTTTTTTATTCGAATTTTGTACCATATATGATTTCAAGTACACTTGCAAATTCTGTCAGTTATTTGTTAACATTTGTATGATATTGTATGGTAGCTTTTAGGTTTTTTGCACTTATTTCTGGATAAAAAGAATGAATGAATTTTATTTGGTTGATGAGGTGCACAGAGGTGAATTTTTGTAATACGTATATAATTTCATTTATTGTTACTTTTCTCTTTTTGGATGAAACTGTATTTGAATACTGTAATTGTAATGTCTTTGTTAATTTGGTAGTGGCTTCTAGAATAAATCTATTTTGGAACTGAAGCCCAGAATTATATACGTATTGAAACTGAGGTCTCTTGTTATTTGTATTCAAGAAATCTGAGTAGACATTTATTGTTACATGTATTAGGATTTCAAGATTAAGGTATATCTGCTTCATTTTAGCTGCATTTACTGAATTTTAGTTCCAGTTCTACATCATCTGACATCTGGATCCTTTACAGGCTGTAGACCGTCACATGTCCTTAGGCTATGCCTACTACGCACCGATGAACTACACGTTCCATGAAGGCATTACTGTAGGAGACTGGCATGAGTTATACACAAAAGAGTAAGTCACTATATGCACTTAGTTTTTATGTTGTACTGATAAGAACCTCTGTCATAAAGGAGTTCACCAGTGAAATTAAATTAACATTCAAAAAGTTTTTGACGACTAAAATGCTTCATCTTTTCCAACAGATATGGAAGACAGAATGACACGCATGGTCCAGCTGATTATGCTGGTTACACCTATGATGCCGTTTGGACTTATGCCTTTGCTCTTGATAAACTCTTGAAAGAGGATAGGACTCATGTGGCCAACCTTCACAGTCAGAAAACAAACAAGTTAGTACTTTACATCTCTTGCTAATATCAAAGTTTAAGATGTTTTGTTGATGTTTGTAATCATAGGTTAACTACGCAATACTTTACTGAAAAATATTTTATGTATCATTATTATTATTATTTGATTTGACAAGGTGTTTAAATTTATGAATTTATTATATCAACATAGTCATCATCCAAAGCTGTGATATGAAAGAAAGAGAATGTTATAAATAAATATTTGAGGTTGTGACAAACATTTACTTATTTATGCTATTGATAAGTAAAAGCTCATAATAACATACTCTTTTAAAAAGCAAAGTGTAATTTAATTCTTATCAAGATAAGTTATCATTTTGAAAATTGGAAAAGTACATATCTCCTCAAAACTCTTCCTGTATAGCATCAGTTTATGTTATTCTTCTTAATATTGATGTCAAACAATTTTTTATACTTAGGAACTTCGTAAAAGTCAAAGCTTCATATCCATATGCGTAATAAAAAAAATTAAGCGATGTGGCTGTACTCTGGTATCAAAATTTAGATTAAAGTTACAGTAGTTCCATGACGAGTGATAGTAGTTCTAGTGAACTTTTTTTTTAAAATTGTTTTTAATATTGTATATGTACTGTAACTTAAGGGACTGGTATCAGATTTTGACAAGGGGGTAATAAAAATGCCAGGATCTGCTTGACATTAATACTGAATAATGAACTTACAAATATATAAACTTTCCTATTTTGAACATGTACGCCATACTCTACTATGCGCATGCTCATTTGGATTTTGTGTTTTTCCATGTATACATTGCATCATCATGTCATCTGATGTCAGCTTTTCATACACATTGCTAACTAGTTTGAGTTCCTCGGTTCGAGGTTGAAACTCACTTTCATTTTCTTATGCGATTAGGGTTCCTTCCCTTTGGCCAATGCTGCTTGATAAAAACGCCAAGATTTCTCAGATTTGGGACAAAGATGGTGCTTTGGATTGTCATCAGTTGAGGAGCAATGATTGAAAGAAGATAAAATGCAATCTCTCATTTCACTGGGACTCTTTCCTACTGTCTCTTTCACATTGTTCCTAAAATATTTCTGTAACATGGTAATGACCTCACCTGTAAGTCTACCAGCCCCACCAAAGCTTTTACCTTTTTTCCCATCAGATCCCATTTTTCCTCTCTCTTTTGATAAGGATCGCAGTGCAGTACCAAGTCTTTTAGCAACCTGGTTGATGCAATCCTCCTTTTCTACAGGGTAATTGGGACTGTATGGTACTTCGCCTTTATTAATTTTCGTTACACTCACATACGACTTACTATCACCATCAGAAATGAATCTGACATACCTGAATCCTAAATCAATTGAATATCCCCATAACTGAACTGCACCTACCTCCATTGGTCGTGCTTTGCAATCAATATTTTTATCATAATCAGGGGCGTGGTATAAATACCATTCCTTAAACTGTGCATCAGTCATTTGTTTATTTTTTACCAAATTCTTTTATTGAACATTTTTCACAAAATGGACATAAAGTAACATAATCAATCACATAACCAGTGTGGGCTTCAACTATAGCAACAAAAAAATACCTAGAGGTATGACCTCTCTTGTGCCATGATCCGTCGTAGGAAACACCTAAGTTTATCAAATCCCCTGTCACTCGATTTGGGAAATTCTCTTTATAATATTCACATACAACTTTTCTACATTTTTCCATATTTCCTTTCACTTCTTTCACTGCTATATTCTTGATATACTCTGCATGCTTAACATAAATATAACATGCAAATCTTCTGAGGCTAAGCATGCTACATACTTTTACAAAGCCTTTATATCCAAAGCCCAATAACACTATGGCATATATAAAGGCAACAGTAACGGCATGAATTCCTTTTTTTTTTTTTCACTGATAGTTCAATGTCCTTGTTGTTATCAATAGGAACATATTTACATTTTCTACAAAAAATTCTAATTCTGCAATCTATTTGTATATTTATAGTCCATTTTCATCTAACATTCTGGACATACCCTTCTTTCTGCAATTTTCCTAAATATATCACAGTCTGATATAATGTTAGTGGTATTTACAAACTCGTTCTGTTTCACGAGGTTTTTTTCTTTTCTTTGCACTCGTGGGGGCCGAAGCAGCAGCAGAAGGTTGCTTGGTGTCTGTGGTAGGGGAGGTGGAGAGGGAGGGTTGTCTGCTAATGGCTTGGAAGCATCAGATGTGTCAGCACTCTCTTGCTCTTTATTCCTTTTCTTTGCCTCATTTGAACTTCAAGTCCTCCAAATACTTCTTTGCTCCTTTATTATGTCTTGGCATGTTGAAAAACGAAAATAAAAACCTACTAAAACACAGCAAGAGGGTTTGTTTACGTTAGAGTAGTCAGCTGGGCACGCCAGCAGACGATACATCATAACCACGTGGTACAAGCTCACAGGCAACTGCCCCTGGCCACTCCCTAGGGCACCGGCAGCATGTTGGAGGTGGCTGAGGCTGTTTGTTACCGAGACATCATACTAGTTGCCAGAAATCATTTTCGTATTTTTATGTATATCTATAATAAAGCAATGACTAAAAGAAATGATAAGAGTGACTTACAAATAACAAAATAGTGACCTATTTTATAAAAAAAAATATTCAACAAAAAGTACTCAGAATTGGAATTTTGGCCTAAAACTTGGTGAGAGTGTTGCCATATAGTTGTAGATTCCATTTCTGGTTTCAGAAGATATAAACATTTTTCAAAGATTTTCGTCAAAAAATGCTACCAGTCCCCTACTCTTGTTGTCCCAAATGAAAAATAGAGGACAGTGGAGTTGAGTTTGAGATTGTGCAGCAAACCTAAATTTAGCTATGGGGAAAGGTACCATATTAGTGCATTACTTCTATTTGTGTATTCTAACTGTGAAACAATATTTTTTGCTAACATACAATAAAACGTTAATTTCAATTTCAGGCGTTTTGTAGAGTTGATAGGTGACACTAATTTTGATGGAGTTTCTGGAAACATACAATTCAAATCTGGACCATCAAGACAAAGTGTCATCAACATAATGCAGTATGTTGTCAGTGGCAACAGTGGAACATATGTTACAGTAGGGCAGTTTTTCCCAGCTGGCAATGGTTCTACCACTGGACGGTGAGATCACATATCCATTATTGATGAACTTTACTCAATACTTGATATCAATTAAATCAAATGAATGCTTAGTTTATGTATTTTATTTTGGATATATTGTTGAAGCCAATATATATATACTTGTATGTATTGACAAGTTTTACATACAGACATTCAGTTTACTAATGCATGTTATTTTTTTCAGGCTTTCTTTAGTCAAGACTGAAACTAGATTCTTCCATGGTGTTCCCTCAGATGGCATTATTCCAGATACTTGTCTTTTTCAAACCTTCAGTGACCTCCTTGATGTTTCATGTGACATGGCTATTGTAATAGTTATGGTCTTGATTTTCTCTGTATTTGCTATAGTTGTGCTTGCTCTCTTCATTGTATATAAAAGAAGGTAAGTTAGGGAGACCTTAGTGTTATTCTAATGTTGATGAACTAGATAACTTAGTAATGTAACCGAAAAAAAAAGCAATATGTAGCACTGTACCATCGTTTTTCTGTTTCAAAGTATGAGCTCACAGGGAGAAATTCAATTCTGATCTTGCATTAAATGCTTAGTTAGACTGTAAGGAACAGATACTGATAATAAAGTTCTTACAGATTTGAAAAGATGATCCCAGAACAACCAGTGTGGCCTCTAGGAGAACTCATGTCACTGGATGAATGGGAGTTACCACGTGAAAAAGTAGTAATCAACCGTACCATTGGTGAAGGAGCATTTGGCACTGTCTATGGTGGGGAGTGTCAGTTTGGAGAAGACACACCTTGGGTAGCTGTTGCTGTAAAGACCCTGAAAGTAGGATCTACTGTGGAAGAAAAACTCGATTTCCTTGGGGAAGCAGAAATGATGAAAAGATTTAACCACAAAAATATTGTTCAGCTTCTTGGCCTGTGTACTCACCAAGAACCAATATATATGGTTATGGAATTCATGCTATATGGTAAGTCTTGTAAAGTACATGTATATACCTTTTTATTAAAATAAAATTTTTGTTTATGCACAAAAATATTTTTTTTGAAAATAGTAGGTAATAGTATCGTGCATTGTATAATTTAGTAATAGTTGCAGTCAATTTATTAGGCTTACATTTATAACACAATATTATGTTACATAGCCAATAAATGAAAATTTTTATAACATCAGTTTATGAACTGTAATTATTATTACTGTAACACCAGTAATGCAGTAATGTACTGTAGCTGATGGCACATAATTCATTCTGTCTACATAAAATAGGGTTAAAAGTAGACTGGGTTCTTATATGTGAAGTTAAGGCACCTAGTGCTTGTATCTAGCCAAACCCCACAATAATATTACTCAGATAAAATCATATTACAGAATTTTTGTCATTATTATTACCATTACTACAGTAAAATCCCTCATAACCATCACCTTGGGACCAAAGGGTTGCCAGTTATTTAAATTATCTTGTTGCAAGAGTCCAATAATTCTTAATGCTATATGTGTATCATGAACTGTCATTCACTTATTTCTGTGTTTTATCATTATTCACATAATATAAATTTTCATAATAAAATTATTATGCGGATACTTACCAACTGTTAAACTAGCTATATCTCCCTGCCGATTAGGCGAGTCGGCATTCTAACAAAAAAAAATAAATAAATAAAAAATCGAATGGCTGCCCGGATGACTGTCTAGTTTACCTGTTCTCCACCAGGTGTGTACAGTGTTTCGAATGTTTTAGCTCTTGTCAGAATTCTCCTTGTCGCCATTGCGGCTAGGCGATTGTTGGTATTCTATGGAGTTTGGCTGTTTTACACCTGTTTACGGTATTGTAATTTCATTTTCCTAGGATATCTTCCAGCGGAAGTAAAACCAATAACATCAGGCTATTTAGGAATGTTTTGGTGTAACCAGGATGGTGAAATTGGAAGTTTATCAACATTCCTTTGTACTGGCAAGGGTACAGGGTGTGATTTTGGAACTTCTAGATATGAAGAATGTAGGGAATTGTTCTGAGAAATTTATGCCTGAATATGTCAGATATAGGAAGACTGGAACTAATAGATTGCGAAAGCAATTAGTTAGATCAGGGCTTAAAACTGTAAGGCTATCCCTACTCAGACTAGGCATTTTAGTAGGCTAGTATTGACTTCCATTGTAGCTCCGCCTTCTACTCCCCATTCGGTTCAGGTAAAGCGTAACGAGAAGTTAGAATATTAACCTATTTTTAGTTCTAATACAATTTGAACATAGTTCGTGACGGGAACGTTCCGAATCCCTCTAGTGTGCGCTCATTTTCGTGTTCCCTGTTAGAAATAAGGTGTTGGTGCCCTCGTCTGTACATAGCCTGAGCCTAGGACTGCCCTGCAACACTTGGAAACATCCGCTGCCAGGGAACTGGGTCGGTTCTCGGGACGATGAGATTCTGTGCCCTCCAATACCTACTTCGCTCTTTTCATGGTCTGAATCTCGTTTAAAACGTTCGCCAAAGGACCGTTAAAGAGTTCATATAAGGACCGTTTCGGTAAGCGTTAATGCTCGCTCCATAGGCGCATTCTGTCATCTTCAACACCTAGTTTGAGGTGTTAGCATGCATAGGCTTAATAATATATGATGTAGGTGTAGACATTTTATTGAGATGATAATGTATCTGTAGCGCGTTTTACACGTTTAGATATGTCGACTCGGTCAACTGTTTATCTCTCATGTTTTGGTTATTCTAAATTCTTGTATGCCAGCATATTCCTTTTTCTTCGTAATGCTTGTGTTTGTTCTTTGCCTGCTTCCTCTTCGGCTATCGGCAAATCTCTTACTACTGCCTCGATTAATGTTTCTCTTTCAAGTCTACACTGTCTGTAGTATCTACAGTTCTAGCCAAGTTAGATATTTTAGCTTCAGTGATTTCTTACTTAGTGTCATATAGGAATGCTTTCAAGTTTGTACGATCGCTTTCGGACGAGGCGGGAGTGTGTTGTAACTCCTCTCCCACTGCCTTCCACTTTTGGCACCTCATTCTCTCTCCTCCTGTCGACTCATGTGGACTGCAGACCAGGGTTCCCAGACATACGATAATTATCGTACGAGTACGGTAATTTGACCATCTGTACGATAAACGATTATTAATGAAAATACGATCATTTTAAGAGATTTGGTACGATAATTTGGTCTGATTCATCGGGGAACCCTGCTGTGGACATTGTTGACTCGTGTGAACGCAGTTGACTCGTGCTGAGTGCGGACTTGGCCGAGTCCCGAGTCGCTTAAACTGTCTTGTTCTCAATGAGTCGTCGTGGATTCGATACAGCACTCAGCTGCTGTCACATCTTATCGACAAGTGTTGCTTTTTGTCGCCAAGGGTTGTGGAGAAAGAGCAATCCTTTAAGCTCTTTGTTTACCTCCTGTCGGCAGCTGTCTCCTCCCGTCGCCCACTGACGGAAGATAGTTTGAATGGAGTTGGAGGAACTCGTTTGGGCCTGTCGGTGTTTGTTGCCACAATATGCCTTGCTGTATCCTCATTTTGTTGAGGATAGAGGCCACATAGAGAATATATCTTAATTGTCTTAGCGTATTTCGGTGCACTCTAAATAATGGAGAAGAGAACCAACGCTTCCTCCAATTTGAGAGCATTTTGTAACTTTTCTCGTCCTCGGACACAATCTCCCTTTGTCTGCCTTGGCCTGTTGTCTTGTCTTTTAAAGTCGCGAAGAGCCGAAGGCTGACTTTTGCTGTACAACGCTTATTGGTCCTTTAACCATCTTTAATAGGAGGTTCGCTTTCTTTCTCTTTCCTGTGGGGAAATGAACTCGAGACTGACAGACATGCTGATGGATTTTCAGTCTGCTTAGAGAGGTGGAGACACCAACCCAGCGGGAGTTTTAGCGAGGAAACAAGTAACTAAAACAAGTAACTCTCTTCTGATGCTGCAGGGTAATGTCCTCATGCTTATACTCACTCTGTTTGGAAGAAGTAAGAACACTTTCGCTTCTTGTCTGATTATGCAGTTCAGGATTATCTATTGGTAGTCTTATTTTATACCTTTCGAGGATAAGTGCAGATTCAGGTTCTGGGATATGGACAGTTGCAGCCTCCTAACATACATGGAGAGACTTGGGACCAGCATGTTATATGGTAGAGATGGTGAAGGGCAGTTGTGATTCTTTGTGATTGTCCTCCACTGGTTTAATCTCCCTCTTATAGCTTCCCTTATCTTCAGCAGAGATCTCTCATAAGTCTCTTTTAGTAGGAGATTGTATATAGAGGGAATGATAGTCAAAGGGTAATTCTTTAGGAAGACACCCATAAGTAATTGGAGATATTCTTGGACATTTGGAGACTGAATAACAGTAAGTGTCTGTCCATATACTTGTTGGTTTTCTAGCATGGTTTTAGTGCCATTCCAAAGAATGGTCAGACTTGTGGTACACATACAGAATGTATTCATTCCACTTACCATACATCCACAGTCATGCAAGTTCCTTCAAAGGGTTTTTACTAGAAGGTATTGCTGTTCTGTGCACTTTGTTTGGGTTAGTGTGCAGCCCTCTGTAAGTTATGTCAGGGACTTGGTTGCTCATTGGTAGATGGTGTCGACTTTAGGAGCAAGACACTTCTACCGAATCAGTTATTCAAGTTAGCCCACTCTGTCAACAGTATTCCAAAGGCCAAGGACCTATTGCTTCTTCTGGCCCAATTTCTATGCACTATATTGTTAATTCTTTATATCCCCATTCTTATTTATGGGGATGATATTTAATTATGCATGCTTGTCGGTCAAGATGAATAGGCATGTTCTGCTTGAAGATTTTAGACTGGAAAGAAACTTCCTATATGGTAAGGGCTTTTCCTCATTAGGAAACATGGCCTTATGGGTTATTTTCAGATAATCATGCTCAATTAATGTATGGTTTCAGCGTAAGAATTATGACTTACAAATAACTTTAATTAAATTTGTAAGTAATCCAGAACCAACTTTGGCTCCAGGACTGTAGGAGGGACACTTTAACCAGAAATCGTCCATTTGGTTCTTAAACCTAAGTCCAAGTTTTGGTCTTTTCCCTCTGTCATGCAACACAGAGTTTAACTAGTGTCATTAACCTTTCATGCAACATAGAATGGTCAACTACACCTGGTAAAACTTTTTAGATGTCAGGGCAGTGGAAAGACATCAGGATGCTTAGCAGGTTTATTCCCTGTCAGAAACAAAGTCTTTGTGGGAAGTTTGCTGCTTTGAGTGAAATGGAACAACATATTGGTTTGATCATCCATCCTGTGGAAGGACAGTGTTTTAGCAATTGGGGATTCAGGAAAAACAACTGCCTACAAGGGCCCTGACATTCTTAAGTTTGGCACTTGGGTGGATTTAAGGAACACTCATTTAGCTTCCTAACAGGGACAGCCGAATGATTACTACTACTTTGTTGGCCCTCAGGCTTGAGCAGTGGATGTTTCCTTAAATTTTGCCTAATTCAGACTCAGGCCTGCCCCTTGTATCTACTCTGAATTCTATCGAGCAATTTCATGTTTAAGAATTGCTTAGTCTCCTGTAGAGCCCTTGTAGCCTCAGGGCAAAACTTTTCAGAATTTCCAATGCTCTTGGTAGATGTCTCATTCTTCCGTTGAGAAGAAATCAACTCTACTACACAATTCCATACAGTTCCATTGACGTAGGCATCTCCTTAACTGCTTGGAGAGGTTAGAATGTCGCCTCCCAATAATAAGATTTTCAAGTTATCATAAGATCTGTCCTTAATTTAAAACTGCCATGGCCTGGGGTCAGAAGCAGTGGTCTGTGTGTTGATGAGGGTACCATTCTGGAGGAATTTTCAGCACTGGAACCTTGTAGACGTCAATGTTTTCGGTTTAGAGGAGATAAGACTTTTCACTGTCTACTTCCAGAGTTATCGTTCCATACGTACTTTCCTCAGTATTGCATCAAGTACTTTTAGATCTTGCTGAGCACCAGCACTGTAAGGTGTTGAGATTGAAGCCCCTTCATCTCTATATCAGTCTCTCTCTGGAGTTTAGATGCGGGGCTAAACTTCATCTGAATTTACTGTAAAACCTTTTATTTAGCAGTGATTAATAAGTAAATTTGCTGTCAACACCCTTCTTTAAGCTGGTGTAAGGTAATGCTATTTTAGCTTTCTGCCTAAGAGCTGAGGGTGATGTTAAGGCAATGCTTTACAGTTCCCTGTAAGAATTCCAATCTAACCCCTTTGGGGAGGGGAGGAAACTTCTCTATCCTGTTGGGCATTTAAATTTAAAGGTTAAACCTAGAACATTTTTATCATCCTGTTAGAGACCTTGAACATCTTTGTCAAAGGTAAATGCTGGAAGAGGCAAAATTAACCTTTGGTTTTGTGGTTTTAAGAAAAACAGATGTTGTGGTCAAAGGTTAGCCTGGAAGAGGCAAAAATCAACATTTTGTTTTGTGGTTTTAGAAAACTTAGAATATATTTGTGAAGGTTAAGCCTGGAAGAGGCAAAGTTAACCTTTTGTGTTGGGATTCTTAGAAACTTCTAACGCCCTTGCCAATGGTTAAACTAAAGGCAAAGTTAACTTTTGTTTTGTGGTTTTAGAAAACCTAGAATGCATTTGTGAAGGTTAAGCCTGGAAGAGGCAAGGTTAACCTTTTGTGTTATGATTTTTAGAAACTTTGTCAAGGAACACAAGGTCCTCTGTGACATAATGGATAGGCTAGTGTATGAGAACTAGCTCCATATCTTCTACCTTATTGAAGTTACATTCGTAATGTGAGCAGCAGTTGCAACTTCATTTAGTGTTAAGTCAATTGGTCGCTCCAGAATAGGATTGATGTGTCACAGTAGAAGTACAATTCAGTTTTTGCCTGATCACTAACTTAAGTATACAGAATTGTGTTTGAAAACGGTAAAGCCCTTAATCCGCTACTAGTAGTGGGTAGTCTTTTTCCTGAACCGAAAAAGAGCAATTCTTTAGGCTCTTTTGTCTAAATCCCAGGGTTTTAATATTTTGGGGAGCGTGAAGGTACAAATTTTGTATAGGAGCGTACCTTTATATTGTAAAGGTATTCATTTAAGTGACTGTCGTTTGATAGGGCTTTTGGACCCAGGCACAGGGGTCCCTCATACCGCTTGCGTTTCATGCTGGCTGAATCGAAGCGGTTCTCTCCGCAAGGCTACTTTTTGCTGCATACGTATGAGAGCCTTACTCCCTGAATGGAATCCAACTTCTGGTGGTAGTAAAATCCACCAAGGATTCCAGATCAGGTGAGAATGTTTTGGGTTTCGCATAAGAAACCTTTAGCTCGAATGGCTGAGCAGAATTTTGTCTAGCTGCACTACCCACTACCCACCATCTTAGTGGGAATCAGCTAATTTAACAGTAGTAGTAGTTAAGATTCATCTCAAATAATATAAATTTTCATAATAAAATTTATTATTTGGTTACCTACTGTTAAAATAGACCCATCCAGCCTCCCCACAACTTAGTGGGCTGTCAAGGAGAATTCTGATAAGAGCTAAAACATTCGAAGCACAACTGGTGGAGAGCAGGTAAACTAGACTGTCATCCAGGCCGCCATTCGATTTTTTTTTTTTTTTTAATGCCGACTTGCCTAATTGGCGGGGAGATTTAGATAATTTAATAGTAGGTAATTATCCAAATAATAAATTTTATTATGAAAATTTATATTATATGAATAATGATAAAACTGAAACTACAGACCATGATGCACTTCTTGTGCATTGTCTCTATTTTTTTTTTTTTTTTAAGAATAACTCGAGAGAGAGGCAGGTGACCAAAGGCACTATAAGTGCATAATTTGCATTAATGAGATCTGTACAAATGTATCCACATGGACTGAAAAAATATGCAAGAAACACTATTATTTTATTATTAAGTGCAGGACTGAACTGAACTGTACTAAATGTCAAAATCACTGTACTAGAGAGAGGGGCCACAGTAGGTGTGTTGTTTACTCAATGCCCCACATATGCATAACACACAGGCTAGCCTATGGTTTATGTAGGTTTACACATTGACTTTACATTTACAAAAACATAATCATGTACATAACTCTGATGCACAACATTTTTCATTATTGCTCTTATTTAACTCATAATTTTTGTTTTCAATTTGTTTGCATCTTAAACACTTTAATTCATTGTCACCATTGGAGGCAGAAGAGAGAGAGTTAGTCACAAAATATTTTGCTTTCTCTTGTAAATTACAGTTGAACTAATGTTAAAAAGATTTAGGAAGCTGTTGTAGTTGCATGTTTTGTCCTAGTTTTCCCCATCATTCTAGAAACATGTATACATATTTTTTAATAGAATTATTAAATTTACCAAACATTGCATATAAAATTCATTCATATCAGACATGAAATAATTGGTTTTTTAGTGTTGAAACTAATTTCTTAGTATTCTGGATGAGTGAAAATGAAAATTATAATGTTTCAAATTATATTCTATAGAGAAAACTCAAGTGGTAGGATCATAACTATCTACGTAGTATGATTTTGAAATATATTATGCAAAATTATTTTTAAACAAATTTTTTTTACTTAGAGTAAAAATTATATGTTCAAAACAATTACTATGTTGCAAATATTAAAGAACCTCTTGTGATTTAAAAGATTTTTACCATAAACGTTTTTCTTTATGCTTTCTGCAGGTGACCTGAAGATTTATCTCCTAGCTCGTCGTCACTTAGTGTCAGATAAAACTGTCCAGACTGAAGAGGATGAAGTTAGTAGTAAACGTCTTACCTCAATGGCCCTAGATGTGTGTCGGGCATTGGCATACCTCACTGAACATAGATATGTGCACAGGTATAATTCTAAGCTTGTAAAAATAACATGGTGATAATCGTACATATTTCTTAACCTCGTAAGGTTGTATGATTCAGGGGAAAAGTGATGTTATCATGAAATGTAACTATATGGAGCTTCTTAAGATACATATGCCAATTTCTTTCCTTGAGGTCTCAATGATGTCATCTGTAGAATTTTTTTTTTTTCCTCAGGCTTTCACTTGGATAATATCTGAAGAGTGCTAGGAAAAGATTTAACACTTATATGCAATAGGGACTGTTCATAGAATTATTAAACCAGTCCAAAGTAGAAAATCATAAAAATGTTTCCATATGTCCCTATCTTATACATTATACTGTACAATAATTGGCATAACTAGCAGGCTATATACAGGGTATTATTGGAAAGGAAAAGGCAAGATGGGTTGTAGCAATAACACCTTTTGGGTGTTGGATGGATTCACTCATGGCGAGCATCAGTATTACACACCATTGATTTGGGGGAATCAGGTGGGATAGAGGTTCCATTATTTCTGTAGCCCAAAAATTTAATAATGGGAAGGTTTAGATTAGCCAGCTTGCCAATTCTAGGTGGCTCATGACTTAGTTGTGTACTTGACTTCAGAGACATATACTGCCTCATAAAATATACCCATGGGTTGCTGTTGGTTTTAGTTTTTATCTTTTATGATAGTATTTCAATTATAATTGTAAATTTGCAAAGACATTAGAAAAAACATGTATAATCCAAAAAAGGTAGCAATTTTAGATTTCACCATTTTTTATATTGTGCGAGCTGTAATTATAATTATACAAAAATTCAATTATTAGAAGAAACACTTATAACTTGGCAAAATTTATTTTTGTCTTGTAAAAGAGACCTTATGAGGGGTTGTAAAAAGTTTTTTTTTTTCCAACTTCTCTTGGAAGGTAGGGAGAATTTTTGGAAAGTAGGGAGAATTTTTTAAAATTATTTTCTTACACCATAATGTACTTTTTTCTTAAATTGACCCACCTCAAAAGTTTCCCTTGTCCTGGGGTGCTGCATGTTTGTTTTTTGCCCAGCTCCTAAGGGTTAAGCATACAATCGGTTTTATTACAAAAGTAGCAGTTTTACATAGTTCAATTTCTGTGCAGTCCTGATTTTTATAAATTAGTACTGTATTTCATTGCCTTTTGTTTTGTTTGTTTGTATGAACAGGTATGCTGCATGATTACAGATAAGAATTATAAATTTTTTTTATGTAGAAAGTTAGCCTATTCCTCCTAGTACAGTACACTATATGTAACAAAGATTTTGTTTTATTGTCACGTTGATACTTTATATGCTAATATCAATTATTATAACAATTTGTTTTCATTGACAGAGATGTGGCTTGCCGGAACTGCTTAGTAAGTGCTGAGAGAGTGGTCAAGCTGTCAGATTTTGGGATGACTCGACCTATGTATGAAAGTGAATATTACCGCTTCAATAGGAAAGGTAGTGATACTGTTTTAGATTAAATCATCAATTTTTTTAACACATGTCTCAAATTTTAGTTCCCTGGATAAGAATTTTCTTTTAAGAACCTACATATTTAAGTTAAAAGACAAAATAACAACACAGTCACAAACTACTTAAGAAAAGGGCAAAATTCTGTTGTCAGTCAATCAGTGCATAATTTGGAGAACAAAGAAACAATAAAATGCAGTTGAAACATTGACAAGTTTGTGCACGAGTTACAATTAGACGGCAACACATGGCACAGAGTCTTACCTAAAGGAAAATTATAATCTTATAATGTTTTTGTAGTTCAGATTTTGGAAGAAAATCATTATTATAAGGCTGAACAAAGTACATTCACACGACAATTTTGCCTCTACCCCGTTCAAGTTTGTGCTTACAGAGATGAAGCTGATAAGAAAGACCTGCAAGAGAAAAACATGACAGTAAATTGACTGAATAATCATCTTTCTCTTCCCACTTGTGCTGATGAATAGCATCCATTTTTCGCTCACCTTCATCATGCACTGCTAAACAAGTTGACCTGCTTATATATTTTACTAACTTTCATTTGAGGGCAAATCCTTAAGACAAGAGATGTGTAATAATGAGGGACTTGCTTTTATTAAAATAACCTAATTTCCCCCTTTCAGCCATGATGCCTGTGCGATGGATGAGTCCTGAGGCATTGGAAGATGGTCTCTTTACAAGTATGAGTGACATGTGGTCTTATGGAGTTTTACTTTATGAAGTTATAACATTTGGCAGCTTCCCCTTTCAGGTAAGTGTACGTAACGTCAGTCTTTTGTATTCAGATATAAGCATTATCTCAAAATTTAGTTGAAGGATATTTATACAAAATATAATTAACTAAATTTTATTTAGAAAAATATGGTACAGACACAAAAATGTACCATATGAATTACAGCACTAAGAATTGTGATGATTAACTAGGAGTTAATTAGCCCAGACTTCAAATGGTGTGATGCAGCACTTAAGTTCAAAGGTAAATTAATTTTCTTGTGTATGTCTGCTCTTATTGCAGTGGAGGAGAAAAAAAGTAATGGATTACACTCCCATAATTGTAATATGAAATTCAAGTAGAAAATATGCATCTTACCATTTCTGATAGTCCTATTTTTTTATCAGGTAATTTTGGTCTATTTTTTTATTGGGTAATTTTGGTTTATATATTGTTGTGTACATCAGTATGATTAACAGTCAAAATGGATTTCAGTGACACTGAAAATTGTGTAATATTATACTAATAGCCTCATACATATACAGTTTATTTTCACAAAACCAACTTTTCAGGGGATGAGTAATAATGAAGTTGTGGAGCACGTACGGAGAGGGAACACGGTCACCTTACCTGATGGGGTCAAACCTCAATTGTACGTAATATAGTTTTATATTATTCTGGAATAGATATAAATAGCCATATTATAGCACTGGACATAGTACTTCAAATTATGGTATTTTGGAAACTCATTAACATCAAAGGTTTTAAAACTGAAAGTTAGCAATTTGGCAAAAATTTAAACTACAACCATTAATTTCATCCTCCTTGATCAATGTAATGCTTCATTGTGTTCATATAATCACTGAAATGCCTTAATGAAGTGCTATAATTGAAATTCTTCAACAAAGATCAAATTAAAGTAAAGCAGCTGTATTGATTGTACCTAAAAGCCTGTTCATTCCAACAATTGTTACACCACAAACCCTTTAACCTTTGTTAGACCACAAACATGTGCTCTATGAATTCCCTATACTTGTTTAATGGACAGAAAAATGGTGGTAACCCAAGGCAGGTGCCTACCAGCAATAAACTCCCTTATTTGTGATCAGTCTTCCCCATCCAATTCCTCAGCGGTCTTGACAGTTCTCCAAAATTATGATGCAGGCAAAAGTTCACAGCCTCTAAATCCATGCAAGCAGTCTCACCAGGAGTGGCTCCATAAAGTCTTCAAGAGTGCCTAGCTTCAGTTCCTCTTTAAAAAACAAGTTCAGTGCTAACTAGATTGGAGAGCATAAACATAAATGGAAGTCCTGATTGGGGTAGTGATCCAGGGGCACTGCAGTGACAGTAGCTGTGACACTCCACCACTAAACCTCAGCCCTACAAATGTTAGAAGCTATAATCACAGCAATGGCACTGGGACAGAAGTGTCTCTACCCACTGTGGATAAAAGACACTAGGATAGAACAATGTCTCTACCTGCTGTGGATAAAAGACACTAGGAGAGAACAGTGTCTCTACCTACCGTGGATAAAAGACACTGCAATGGTCTAGAGTTGGTGATTTCTCTTGGCTAAACTTTGGTCCTAATTCTCTGCTTTGTGGTGTGTGCTGACCAACATCATTCCCCAGAAGATGGACATGGATATGAAAGCACTTTTCTCCATCTTTGTACCTGTATCCAATGTGAAGCATTTCCACTTAGACTTTATGGACTCCATCAACCTGTTACTGGAGAACATGGTGAAGGAGCTGTTGAATAAACAATCAGAGTACCCATGAGAAGCCCTGAGGCTCTGTAACTACCAAGTGAGACCCTAGTACCAAACACCAGCTTGAGAGAACAAAACCAGAAGAAAATACCTGCAGCCAGTCATGTCTCCCTACCCTAGATTGGATAGCAGAGGACTATACATCCCAGCTAGGGCCTTTCATCTGAACTGAAAGGTTTTGAATTTTTGCAATAAACTCCTGTATGAAGGAAAAGGAGAGGGATCCAAATCCCTCTTGAGTGCCAGACTAGATGAGAAAGATCAGGTTACTACCCCACTTGTTTAGCCTGCAGCTGAGGAGTTTTCTTGGTTAGAGAAGAATGGCAGTCCCTACAAGGGCCAGTCATGCTTTGAGGTCTTTTAGGTGAATTGTGTGTAGCCTGAGGTCTGGGGCTTTGCTACATTAACACAAGACAAGTTAAGAGACAGCTTGGTGCACAAGACGGTCATTGTTGTCTGCTCTCCATCTGTCAACTGCCACGTCAACCTGGTCATTAGGAAAGAGAAAAGAGGAACTTGAAATATATAATTTCTCAATGCTAAGATGGAATATGTGCCAACAAATTAGAGATCTTAGAGAGGGCAGAATCTCTTCTCTTCAATAACCAATTGGCCCACATTTTTGCTGGTGAGCCAAGAATGAAATAGTAAGTCTTGCTGCCAGACTGCAACAGTCTAAAAGCTGTTTACACTAGGCTTTCACCACATGATGCAAAGTCTCCTCTGCCACACCATATGCCTGCCCACCTTGGTGACTCGTGCTGCACAGCGCATATTGCCTTTACACTACATAGTGTGAGTGCTGCAACTGGCAGCAGTATCTTCCTTACAGCCACAATGAGCAGCGACAAGGAAGAATTTGCCTGTGCTGCCATTGTTGTAGCGCAAACATATGATCAGATGCATAATAATGATAAGAAAAGGAGGAAATGGGCAAATGATTGGCTTCTACTGCGAAGGAACAAAGGGAGTTATGGAAGTATCTTCAAAAAGCTTTCTGGAGAACTGGTTATTTTAGAAAAATACTAAAATAATGAAGGTAAAATATCATGGCAACAACAAGTTGTATGACTGGAAAATTAAGAGTAACTTTTCATTAAGAGGAAATGTAGATTATAAAACAATGATTAATTTATAACATCAAAATGTTTTTTTATAAATGCAATTTTTATCTCAGCATATCATGATACTAAAATATTAGATAATGAAAACTCCATATTTATATTGAACCATCAGTAAACAACAACTTCTAAAATATGTTTACCTCTATCATTTCCAATGATGAAGTTGACTCTCAAATGTTGCTGTCCTGCAAGAAATGAAGCAAATCATAGCACCATAGCTTAGGAACATTAAATCATCTGTTCCAGCTCCTGATATTTTTTATTCCCATTCTTGTTTCTGTTCTCACTTATACTGGCCATGTAGAGTGTGGATTTTCTTTTTTATATCTTCTATAATTTTGTCATTAATCAAAACCATCTCTTCCTTTAGCTTCTTCATTGTGGTATCACAAACATCTCAGTTTTAATATGATTTTAATTTTGCATTCCATAAACATGGGTAATGCTGATAATACTCTATCAAAAAACAGATCTCTTCTTGTTTCCATTCCATGGCAATACAGTAAAATAGAGAACTGGATGACAGCCGAGTTGTCATCGACTGAGTGGTCAGGCTTCCGCCATCAAGCTTAGCTTGAGTTGGTGGTGCGGCGTGAGTCATGATGAGCAGTCCAGTAGGCAGGGCTAACAAGAATCTGGGAGGAATTGGGAATGAGTCTTATGTATGCAGAGTGCGCTGAAGCCTAGTGTAAAATAGTCTTAAAGAAGGTGGCCCTCTTCACTGTCGCTAACCATGGAGGCAGAAGAGATCTTGCCCACTGTTGTCAACCATAGGTCAAGCCATGAGACCACCCGAAAAGCAGTAGAAGCAGTTAGTACTTATCTCCATTGTAGCTGACTCTTGATGGTCTAATCATAGGCCTAGGCCTAAATTAGGCCCAGGCATGGATCCACTTGTCTTGCTTACAACATAGCCTTGGGGGTTATGTAGAAACATCTACAGTGGTCTCCCCATATTCACGGGGGATGCGTACCCGAACCCCCTGCAAATAGCTGGAACCCACAAATAGTTGAAACCCCTATAAAAATGCTTAAAACAGCCTATTTTGTTTTTTAAAACTCAAGAAAAACCCACTAAAAATTTGTATACCCATTTTTTTTAAAGTTTTATCACAAAAAGTGCATTTTGAGATGAAATTGGTGAAAACAAAACTAGGAATTTGTGGAAATTTCTCATATATAAATACTGTGAATACACGAATTTCTTGCAAATAATGGGTAGATATGGTTCAAAGAGAAATCTGCAAATCCCAAGAAGCGAATACACGAATTCTCGCAAATATGTAATGGGTAGATATGGTCCATAGAGAAATCTGCAAATCCCAAGAACGCGAATACAGGGGCCCACTGTATTCATGAAAGTGGTGGAAGGAGCAACATAAATGCCCTACTAGATCGAAGTGAATTGTACTGTCCAGAGACGAAAGAATATACTTGGTTGAGAATGTAGTAGGCATGAATAGACTCAGCATGGCAACACTAAAGATGCCTTCATTTCTTTCTTGGGCCCAACCAGGGCCTCTTGACCTGAAGAAAAATCTGAAGTGGTACCTACGAATGAGTTCAACGACTTCTGTGTAGGTTGTCATATTTTTTCATTGTCTGCATCTAAGAGGAGAGGACCTTCTATTGCCTGTCCACTGGGTTCTCAATCTGTCCTGTCAACCGAATCAGAGGCAACAAAAAGATCTTTGTTAATTACTAGAGCATAAGCTCACTCAGGGCCTGAGACCTAGTGAGCACAGAGTTCTGCAGAACGAGAATTTGCCTCTTCTTGATCACGATCCTGTCTGCAAGAACAGGAGCGTGTATATGATGAGGAGATGAAGGCTGTGGTTGGTTATATGGTCTGTAGGACTCACATTTTATGGAGAACTGTCACAGCCATGTGAGTGAGGGCATGGAGAACAGTCCCATCCGTGAGAATGGGAGCATGAATAACAATGAGGAGATGACAGCAGTGGATGGTTGTGTGACCATGTAGGGCTCTTGTTACATGGAGAACAGTCGTTGCCTCATGAGTGAGAACGTGACTATGAGATGTAAGAGAAGAACGACATCTCAGACACAAGAATGTTCCCTTAATGTTGACTCCTTGATGGGAATCTTGTAGTCTTTCTTCATACCCATGGCAAAAACACTCAAGTAATTGAGTGGGACAAGTAGAAGACGATGAGATAACTGTGACTTCTTGCAAAGAAGTCCAATCTGCAGATTCATGGTTATTACAGGAGGCTTCTTTTGACGTTTGTGCTGCCACACGGCAGTCGGTAACTGGGCGATGTTCCTCAGCTAAAGCAGACGACACATGGATGTGTGACTTAATAGGTGCACATCTGTGTGCAGCAAGAACAGGTTCGACACGGACGTCTAGCAGAACAATGAGTGACTGCAGGATAATCAGAGCGTGAAACCAGAGAGGGCCTGTGAATCTTCTTGTGTTGAGGTGCTATAAAGTCTTTCTTCCAATGTCAGATAGGTATGGATCAAACAAACGACAAGGAAGAGGAAGACAGAGGGAAATCTATGACACCTCTTCAATGTCATCAACTCGGTCCAACTGTCCTTCTTCCAAAGGGTTACATTCGACACTATCCAGCAGAGCTCAAACAAGAGAGTCGGAAGCAGTAGACATGGTAGGACCAAGAATGGAAGCCAATGGAGACAGTATGGTGTAGGATGAGGGAAAAGCAGCTGTGGAAACATAGGAAGAAGTCACAGAAACTGTAGCTTTGGAAAATGTCATGACAGTAGACAATCAACACTTAAGAGATCTTTGTGCATCCATGCCTGAAAAGAACAGGAGCAGCTATATTAATTACAAGATCTCCCTGACCCCTCCCAAATCATCTAAAGACAAAGCAATAGAAGAACAAGGAGTATAAAATCTTCCTGAGAAGTAAACTAGAGGAGATTTTGGCATGGAAGAATAAGAAGTAGGAATGGAGAGGTCTGCCACCCTTAGAGGAGAGAAACCTTGCCCAGACAGAGCAACCAATTTCCTCGTATATCTGCTCTCCTTACCGAAATCCTTTTTTCCATTGCGAGACCAGTTATGACTCAGAACAGGGATTACTTACTTTATAATCATTAGATCTTCCATTTGCTACATGTGGTATGTGAGCCTGTATCCCAGCAGGCTAAATAACAAGAGCATGAGTTACTACCGATGCCCGGGGCATCTTCTCCAAGACCTGGATTATATAGATGATTCATAGGTTTGCGTTTCTGGGAATGAAAGACACACAGATAGCACAATAAAAAAAGAGAGAGAGTGTAAAACCACCAGATTCTGAGCAAGAAAGACAGCAATTGTCTTGTTTGGAAGGTGGTGAAGAGGGAATTGAAGCATCATGACATCCGCTAGGAGGAAACCAGGTCAGGGTCTGCCCACCTCTTTCACCACTGGCTGTCTCCTGTTGCCACCAAAACCTTATGCTATTAATAATCACTCCAGCTGGGCACTTGAGAAATCACCTTACATTAAGACCAAGGGTTTCTTCTGTATAGTGGACCCTCTATTTGCGGGGGATGTGTACCAGAACCCCCTGCGAATAGCTAGAATCCGCTGATACTTAGAACCCCTAAAAAATGCTTAAAACTTTTTCTTTTAGTTCAGAATCAAGAAACCCCCACTAAAAATGCTCATACCCAGTTTTTTAATAGTTTTATAACAAAGTGCATTTAATCATAAAATTGATATGAAAATTCAGTCATTTGTGGATATTTCTCATAGAAAAATACTGCATATGTGCGACTTTCCCGCAAATAATGGATATATAAGGTCCATAGAGAAATCAGCGAATAGCGGGCGTCAATTGTATCTGAACAAAAGTTTGTAAACCTGGTGTGCTAGGAGTAAACACCCCTTCTGACACCAGTAACCTCTGAAACTTCACCCTCTCGTCTCGGGATAAGAACCCTGTCATGGCAAAATCTACCAAGTTAGTCAATCAAAGGTTGACCTAAAGAGGTAGCCTGGTGAATTACTATGGCACTCATCTTGGGGGGGTGAGTAGGACACTTTACTTACCAGATTCTCAACATAGTGAGATACTTTGTTAGCCAACAATCTAAGAAGTCCAATGCACAAGGACTAGTATTTGAGGCTAGAACAGGAAACACCATAGCTAGAGCAGCAACCAGAGACCATTATTACAGGAAGATCCCACTATCAAGTGGTTGCCCAAGAAAAAGCAGCAAGCCCAAGAAGGGGAACTACCACCACCTAGCAGCCAAGCTGTCAAGAACTGCTGTACTAAAAAGGTGACCAACAGGTATATTCAAGGTAGCCCAGATCTTATGCAGATACTCCAACAATGTCTTCATTTTACCTTGAACATCAGTACATAGTAGTAAATGCCTCTTGTCCTTCCTCCTCTTCCTACCAAACTTCTCCCAACGAGCAGAAGACCAGACAAAGTACCTCTTCTAGGAAGAAAACCAGGTTGCATACTTCCCCTTGCAAAATGAACAGTACTACCTGTGAGGGTTAATGGTTATGGGGAACATCAAGTGCCCACATGAATGCCCATACCCTCTGCAACAGTGTTGATCATGGCTTTTCTCCACATTAGAAATAAAGAAAACAGTTAAAAGTAATAGTAATCCCTCATCAATAAGCCAACATTCAACAAGCAAAGAGACTGGAGAGTGCAGCACATCATGGACATCTGCAATACTTTTCACAATATCAGTGGGTGAGCAAAGGTATTTTCCCACTAGCCTTTCCATAACCACCAATTAACAAATCATTACAATGTTTAACGACCATTCTGACTTCTGCTGAGAATATTCATGTATAAAAGACTTTGGTTTATATTTCCAAAGGAACAAGACAAATTAATTTAAGTGTGTAACCAAATTCAGTATAATAAACCAATGAACACAGAAAACAGTACTATATAGGCATAACTTGCATTGTGGCTGTAAAAATGGAATATATTTAGGTCAACTGGATTTGGCAAATTTTAAAACTTTAAAAATGAGAAGAGGTATTTTTGAAAACACTCTAAAAATGAGAAGAGGTATATAATGTTCAATAAAACAATTAAGGAGAATAGTACTCCCAAAGGAACCCTCATAAGATTTATGTAGAAGAGTAGCAGAGATTGTATGGAGGGCAAGTTGCTACTGCTGACAGATGGAGAAATAGGAGAGAGCACCACAGCTCAGGTTACCAACTCGCAATATGCACCAACTGAAGTATGACCCTTTGGTATTAAGAACTTCAAAAAATATGCCATAATCCTTTTCCTCTTCCAATGATATAGTAAATCAAAACTAGTTATTTAAACTAGATAAGAGCAACTCTATATTAGTTAGGCACTTCAACATCATTTGGTTGATAATGATGATGAAATCATATTTACTTTTACATTAAAAAGGTTTGGATTGGCTTATTTTTTCTCTTAACCCTTAATGGATGGATACCCACATGTGAGAAGCAATAATAGATTGTGGGTGGTGGACAGATTTACTCATAATTATTTATTAGTAAAAACATGTATAACTTGGTAAAATTTCCAATTGTCTTGTAAAAAGAGGCCTCCACAAGGGGTTGTAGTCATTTTCAACTACTCGTAAAAAATAGGGAAAATGTTTATATTTTTTTCTTACATGTGCATTTTGCACATATTCCTCTTTCCACTGATGTGCTTTTTCTTAAATTGCAGACCTCAAAGTTTACCCGGCCTGGGCTGCAGCATATGCTTTTTTAGCCTGGCTCTTGTGTTTGTTGGAATAGTTTGTATGTTGTCTAATACTAGCAGACAGCCACAGTGGCTTATTTTGATAAAACTAAATAGTATACTAAATGCTTTCTGCAATATTTCACTGTTTGATGAATACACACATTTATTCAGAATTTATTTTCAGGGAACGTCTTTTACGCAGTTGTTGGAGTAAGATTCCTACGGAAAGGCCAACTTTCAATGAAATGATGGAACATCTGACCATGTGGCCTCGCCTTATTACACCTTGTTTGGAGGTCCCATCAGCTGCTGTTCAAATGAATGATACAGATTCTCTGGAACTTGTGATACTGCCAACTGAACAGAATATTCGAAGGGCCTCGGCACCAAATACACGATTGCCTACCACTCGAATACGTAATCCATCAGGAAATGATACCCTCCCAAACTGCAGTGCAGTGCAGATGAACAATTTGTCTCAACCTACATCTTTTTTAACTAATACATTTGGTCAATCTACTCCCAGTTCATTAAATCCTCCTACCTCCTTTAACTCTCCCAGCTGGAATCGTGCCATCCATGAAAATGGTGAGGGTCCCTCCGTAGAGCCTCTATTACCACAAAATGGCGATGGATACATTTCTTCCTATGTTCGTTTGCAGAATCCAAAAGCTGGAGAAGATACAATCAGAAATTTTGATTTTCCTTCAAATATGACTGCTGTTTAGAATATGCTGGAAATTATGCTTAGAATAAAAACAGTGACAGAGGTGTCTGTAATCTAATGTATAATCAAATGAATTTTAATAATTTATGAAACTGGCTATGATTATAAAGTTGGATTACAGAACTGACAGTTTCTTTCTGATAGTTGTGAGAAACATACAGTGCCAGAATTATGTGCTAGTCTCATTATTTGAATTTCCACTGGCATTTGATGTGAAGATAATTATTAAGTTTATCAAGTGTTATAAGTGTTTATTCAGAAACTAGTAGAAAGTGCAATTTTCAAGTGTTTAACCTCTACATGAAACCATTATGCAGTATATAATTTTGTTACTTTTGACATGGGTTTTAAGTGCCATTTTCTTATTTCTTTGTGATAAAAAATATAAACAGGTTGAGCCAGGAATTGTAAGTGCTGTTGAACAGATCTGAAGTGTCTCTTGTATGGAGTGATGAAGGGTGCTACTATGTGTATAGATGACAATGTTGAAACTCCTACGTTGCATGTTTGTCTTCAGTATTTTATATTCATGAGTCAAATCTTAATTTTATTAATGTGATTATAGTAAAACCAGTGTTATATGTGACTAGATATAACAACGTATGAATGACCTTGTCAATGGTAACAATTATCCATGATTTCAATTTGTAAAGTCCTTAGTTCTGGTCAGATATCCAGTGTGTCTTTAAAAATGAAAGATGAACCTTTAATCAATTATAAAATGTTCAGTTAGGCTTAATGGTGATGAAGTGAAGAGGATTACTCACTCAAAATAAATGGCTGTTCTAAACAGTACTATTTTTACATGCTTTTACTATGAGGTGCCAAAAAAATGTACAAATACATCCATATATAGTATATTAGTAACTGTTGCTTGGTACAGAGTATATTGATTTTTTTATGAATTATAGTTCCTGAGAAACTGCCTCATTATTAAACAATGTGTAATCATTATATGATTTATAGATTCTGTAGACAAACTGTTACTTTGCTCAAAATTCTTTTTCAAATTAGTAGCTTTTAAGAGATTAAGAACAGTCAAACTGTATATTGATTCTTTAAAGAGAGAAAAAGTTTAAATATTGTACGTACTGAGATTATTGTTGAAAAAATATTTAGTGATAGCACTTGGTTATCAGAGCCTTAACTTGAGTAAACAAATGGAACGTAGCATGTGTGTGTGCTGTAAATTGTTGTTGCAAGGATATTAATTTTTCTTAGCCCAGTACTGAGGAAATATTACTACTAAACACTAAAACATATGTGAGGCTCAGTACTGTATATGGACACAAACTTTTACAATATTTAAAATGTATTTATATGGTAAACATTTTAAAATTAAAAATTAAACCCTTTTTTTTTTAAATATTTATTGCCCACTGCTGTCATTAGACCATTTTCCTATTGAGATTTACTCAGGATATGGCTCTTATATTTTTAAGTTATATATTTCCAGAAAAATATTTGAATTTATTTGCTCACAGGTATGGTTGTGATTGAGTGAATGGTAATTGTGAGGTGTAAGGAATTATCATTAGTCATTGAATACTGTTAGTTTATGTACTTTAAATCATTTGTTTTACTGTATGAGATTTCATCTGAATTTTCATGGTAAATTATTAATTCCACTAAAAAATCAACTCAATTTACAAGTCTTTCATTGGATTGTCAGTTCTCCTATAATCACAGTAAGCATACTTTACATTTTAAAATCATATATTTTTTTAATATAGTATTATTGACTTAACTTGTAATACATATACTGTACATTTTATTCATCAAAATCACATCCTATATTTTGAAAATCTATTATGCGAATTATTACACTTTAAATCCTATGGTTATCAATCAAAATCATGTTACTTCTCAAATATAAAGTTAAAATGCTTGTAGTAATTTCCAAAACTGTAATGTACAAATTGTTGAATTACCCATCAAATTCTAAAGCATTTTGTAGATTATGTAATTTCCTTGAGTGTCAGCATCTAAAGATGTTTGGCAACTTCATTTTAAGCTACATGATTACAAAACTTGTCTTACTTAACAAGTGAAGCATCTCCCAAATTATTTAAAAAGCCTGTAGGCTAGACAACAGTAATGCAAATTTATGAAGATGAGTTGAGTCATTATGGAAAGTATATTGATCCAAGAGACATTCTATGCTGTGCTTGTAGCAAGGACAATCTCTCTATACTCAGTCAAGAAGTGATACCTGAAGAAATATATTGTAAAGGATAATCCTGTAAATAAAAAAAAATCAGTAAAACTAGAATAACCAATCTAATTATAATAAAGCAAGAAGTGTCATACAGTTTGTAAACAATCCTTATACTTATTTTCATCCTAAAAGCATTGTAAATGGATTATATCAGTAATCTTAAAAGTATTGTAAATGGATTTTTCTTTATCAATAACCTATCATTAAATAGAAAATGTTTTCAAAACTGTCCTGAGCAGTTGAAGCTTTACTTTGGCAAGACTCCACTATTTTAGACATTTATAAACCAATCAAATTTAATCTTGAGATAGGATGTTTTAGAATTACATACATACCTGTATTCAGGAATTATTAAGATCTACAAATATTTAATTGCAGAACATCTTCCCAATTACATACTGATATGCAAAGTAAATTAGTGGAAAGTGATCATTTTCATGATAAAATTATTTGGATATTTGCCTACTGTTAAAGTTAGCTTTATCTTTGTGCCGTTTGGTGCAATCAGCATTTTAAAACAATAAAAATATGCTTCACTAACCTGCTCAGACCGTCTTTTTAGTTATCTGTTTCCCACCAGATGGTGCTGGAATGTTTACATTCTTGTCATTCTTCATTACCACCCACTATGATGTTGGGAGGATGGGTGGGTTTCCACTTTTAACATTTTTTAACATTTGGTAAGTATCCAAATAAGTTTACCTTGAAAATGATCATATTTGGGATGAGGCTTACCTACTGTTAAAGTTGGCTGACTACAACACTGAATGAGGATGGTGGGTTAGTGAAGCCCAAGAAACTGTACAGCCAAGCAAACTAAAAGCCCTTTACAAGGGGAGAAAAAGCTACTAAACATTCCTGCCTGATGAATGATCCTTACTGAGCAGTATACCAGCCCGAGAAGAGTCTATTAGGCTCAGAAGTTTGGATAAAATGAAAAATTTTTAATCAATTTGTATTTTTTATAACAAACTTTCAATCTTGACATTGGGTTAATCTTCTAGCGCCAGCTGGAAATCCAGTAAAATTAATAAAAAAAAACTTGTGTGATCCAGGGACTATTGGCATCTGTACTTGCTCACAGGGTATTGGTAGTTCCCACAATGCCTTGGGCATCCCGTGAGCTCATCAGTTACTTTCTTACCACCTTTAAGAAAGAACGTGATTACTCTCTATCTCTTTAAAGCAGGTTTAGTTTGCCAATTTTCCTATCTTTTCTCTGGGTGTGCTCAGTGTGTGTGATTGGTTATTAAAACTTAATTTTAAGAGAACATTTTATTTTTATTTTCCCTTGTATCTTTTGAATTTTGTATTTTCCAAGCTTGTATGGCCAGTTCTCTGATGCTATTTCACCGGCCGACACAGGTCGAGCCCAGAAAAGGGATTTTGACAAAGGAAAAATCTATTTCTGGGGGAAGACCTGTGTTGCCCGGTGAACCCATCCCTCTCTTTTCCTGGTCCCCACCCTTTAGCCGGCCCAAGCTTGGATGCGTAATTCAGGAAGGAAGCCTTCAGGCGGGAGTTGTAGTAGTAGCGAGCGGAAGGTAGACGTATTGTAGTCCTTGTAACGCCACCTACCTAGAGAGGGGTTTTCAAGGGAATCTTCTAATTGGCAGAAAACCTGTGGTAGTGGCTTCCACTCGCCCGTGTTTTCCATTTAGCTATTTATCAGGTATATTTAGCATCTATCTATACCTAGAAATGCGTGCTACAGGAGCATTTCACTGGGCGACACAGGTCTTCCCAAAGAAATAGATTTTTCCATTGTGAAAATCCCTTATATATATATATATATATATATATATATATATTATATATATATATATATATATATATATATATATATATATATATATATATATATATATATATATATATATATATAAGTCTATCACATTACCGTGATTCATATACATATATCGAACTACAAATGTCCTTTAATATCTAATACGCTCTACCTCAGAATTAATATATTTTCATATATGTTTAACCGAGGGGGAATTTATTAAGCGATAATAGAATTGGCGATCGACAAACGTGAACCATCGACCTCTCAATTCTAGGACT
>NC_087212.1:42939786-42957286 GCF_015104395.2 Macrobrachium nipponense
AAAAAAAACAAGTTCTCTAACTCAATTCTCTGAACTCACACATCAGCACACACCATCCAAAACTCACAGCAACTCCACGGACTTCTGCACTCACATTTCAAACTCAAAATGTTCCCACAAGTAAAAAAAAAAGAAAATAGGCACTGAGCCCAAGAAAAAAAAATCACGTACAAGCCCAGAATCAAAAATGTTCTCTCAAGCTCTGATATTACAGCAACTCACAAAATCAGTAAAAATCTCCAATGTTTAATGGCAAAAACCTCTTACTGCTCATATAATTAATTACAATGAGACTTAATGTCAAACGCCCATTTATGTAAATCACAACCGCGATAAATTACATCTCCCGTCCAAAAAGAAATGCTATTTAAAGCTAAATCCCTGATTACATCTCTCGTAAGAAAAGGAAGAAAAATAGAAAAAAGATAATCACAAGTAAACTTCCCCCATCACAAAAACATAATATATGCATTATATACATAATCCCACTTCTCCCCATGTATAGTTACGGAATTTTGACATTGCAACTTTCATCGACACGGCCAGAAAGCAAACTCTTACACGTGCACTTTCGTGAAATGCTATTGTTAACATTTCCAGACATTGCAAAACTCTGAGCCATCACCACTAGACAAAAGGAATCAGCACACAGGACTCATCGCAGCGCTTGTCAGCAGAAAATCCGGCTGCGGACGTGTGCTCGAGCAGCAGCACAAAAAAAATGTCTAGTCAGACTCGCAAGTTCGGACACTCATGATTCTAAAAAAAAATGGTCTAACTGACACGAAGCAAGCACATTTTACTAAATTATCTCCAGGATATGACTAAGCTGTTCAAAGACGTAGCTCTCACATGACACTGCCCAATTATATAAACAAATTATTGCCTATTCGGGATAAAAAAAAAAAACTACAATAAACTCGTAATGCAGCAATTATATGCCTCCAAAAAATAATATCTCCATAGGGCCACAATGCAGTAATGCCACTCGCCTCCAAATAGTCACGAAACCAAAACAAAAGAACCACAGAACTCTTCTCTTGGCTCGAAAAAAAAACTCCCAGAATTCAACTCAAGAAAAAATCATGACCACAAAAAAGGTCACCCGCCAAAGATCAATTCCACCTCCATATATTTCACCATATTAATAATAAAACCACTCCAGTGATAAAATATTTCCTCCATTTGATTAATAACCACACCACCATATTCCCTCTTATTTCTCCCATAACCAGGTATAATAAAAAAAAACACCAATCCAGGAATAAAAAATATTCACCTCTGTTTTGGCAAATAAGAATACTTACCTCTATTTCACCAATAACTCCATGTGGAATAAAACAAGGCTCCAAAAAATATTAAATCTCCAAGCAGGAATATCAAAAATGAAATCCCATCTCCAAAAAAATATGCACTCAAAGCATCCAGCTGACCCACTCACAAATATTGCCCATATATCTCCTCAAAAATGTGTCTCCATTTGCAACAAAGATGGCTGCAAAATAATTGAGCTAAACATAGCTCTCACCACATGGGCAAATATCAAATGGCCAAAATATATCTCCAATATATTATATCTCAAATCATAACTCCAAAATAATATACCTCCAATTATATCTCCAAAATAATATATCTCCAATTATATCTCCAAAATAATATATCTCCAATTCTCCAGAGAATAACTCAATGTTATAGTCAAAAACTATAAACTCCCTCCTTAGCATAACTGCTGAAAAAGGGCAAAAACTCTGCAAATAAAATTGTCTAGGAAATTCTAGAAAAAATCACCAATGTGCCACAACTCATTATAACAGAACTCCAAATTCAAAGTGTCTTAGCAAAGACTTCTCCATATGCACTACAACATAAGCCATTAGAAACTTGGCCAAGTTTCCTATCTCTGGCAAAATTGTCACAAATACAACAAAGGTATTGTGCAACAAACTCACAATTTCTGGAACACAAATATCCAGAGAAAAAAAAATGTAGTGCCATTACGTACGCATTCAAAAAAATGCAAAAATTCTCCCATAAATCTCTCTGCAGCATCAAACAGCTGAAAACTTAAACACTTTCCCAAACAATGACTCTAAGTCACGAACTGAGATATTAAAAAAAAATATTCAAACAAACTGGAGAAAAAAAAACAAATTCAAATTCACCCTTGATAAAAAAAAAAAAAAAAAAACTTGTGTCAGCGATGGCTAACTTCTAAAAAAAAGGAGAAAAGAAAAATCAACGGTATTGTTTACTATCTCCCGTAACTCACGTATGTCAAACAATTATCTGTTGAACTCATAAAAACAGGAAAAACAAAAAAAATGTGTTGTTAGTTCCTTCCAAATTCAAAAAAGATTTCACCACCCTTGATAGCATTACAGCACCCACGTATTAGTACATAAAAAACTCAGTATCAGGAGTATCATTATCAGCATTATCACCAAAATTGCTATCATCAAAATCACTAGTATCAGTATAAATAAAACATCACCAATGATAATGCTTGTCCTTTCACCAAATATTCAGCAAAATTCAGCCAGACTCATCACTTATGAATTCTTGAAATATTCTCCAAAGTTATAAAAATTCAACAAATAACTAACCACAAAACTTCTCTCATAATTCATTCTAATAATTCTCCATGATATAATTATCTATAATAATCATAAAATAATCTCCCATGAAATATCTCAAATCTCTCGTGAAATATGTCTCAAGTAATGATAATTCTACTTACGTAACCCTCCCGTAAAATATCTCAAGTAATAATAATAATTATTAATAATAATAATAATTCTCCTGCAAAGATCTCAAGTAAGGATGCAATTCCCCCTATATACACTAGTATTGCCAAAACCCATGATACCAATCAACACCAGATGCAACATCAATCAACACAACTCACCAGTATCATCAGATAGAACACCAGATACAGCACCACTCATCGGCATTTTTAAGTAATCCCTCCAACACAATAAAAAAAATAATATTCTCTGTGCCCCCATTATATTTGTGCCTTCCAAAGCATAAGGAAAACTTACGCTCTTCCAATGCATTTCATTTCCTTTTCTCTTCATCCAAGAGAAAGAAAATCTCTTTTCTAAAAAAAAAAAGACCCTACGGGCACCTCACATCATCAACTAATCGATATCAGCTGATATCTAGGCATTGAAAAGTTCATTTTCAAGGGCAAATTCGTCCCTCAACGCCCCGACAAAAGAAAAAAAAAAGGAGGAGTTCACCCCCACTAAGAAAAAAAAAAAAAAAAAAAAAAAAAAAAAAAGTTTCACCCTCTACTGAGCGATAGACCAACCCCCTGAACAGTGCTGAGTATCCCCCCCAAGGTATACCCATAGTACCCTCCCTTGCAATACCCCCGAGGCAGGCCAGTAGTACCCTCCCGGTAAGCAATGCCCTTCTGCGTTCGTTAGCAGAAATGTGCTGAGCCCGTAAGAACAACTGTGCGCTCTCTGTTTTCAAGCAGAAAATGCAATACAAGCACAGTTTTGCATGCATGAAAACATTTTATACACATTTATATATTAAACAAAGATGAATGCGTCCGTTCTAAACACGCGCCAATAAAGAAAAACAAGTCACTTTCTGCTACTATGGGGGAAAAAATGTGGTATCTTAAACCAGTCCCATTGCACTGAATGATTCAAAAAACCCTCCCCAAGATTAAAAAAGGGTTCTTTAACACTTACCACTTCATAATGAGAACAAAAAAAACTCTGAATTTGCGCAAGACACGCTAATAACGCACGCACGGGAATCTCGGGATGCACTCAATATCACACGCACAAGTCACACTGAGTGTCACTCCTTCGAGGCAGACCGCCTGGGCAAAATGCTGAGTCTAATAAAAATCCTTCCCCTCCCCTTTCCACAGTTAACGGACAGATATTTTTATTATCTCTCACTTAGTAATTGAAATCTAACAACCTAACAATTTTCCGCAATCCCACAAAGGCTTTTCAAAAACCATCGCTAAGCCAACAAAAACTGACATGATTATAACTACATCTATGTTTAACTGGTCACCTGTCTCTTCATTAGCGTACCTAGGCTTACAAAATAAATATAAAAAAAGCCCCTTAAACCGCCTGACAAAGTTTCCGCTTCCACCAATGTAACGAGATATGAATCTTGTATTTATTTGGTAAACGTGGAACCCCAAGCGGTAGGCAAACTGATACACACAATCTCTCTCTCTCTCCATTCTGACAGGTAATCAAGTGAGAGTCAAAGTTATACAAAAAATAACTTTTATTTAACAATGGAAAGTTAATAACTTAAGTCTCACAGACTAACTAACTCAGTTAACCCCCCAGTATTTAAAATGTCTTAATCAGTAATTTGTCACACCAATTATCTCTTCTCCCATATGGGACTCTCGGTTGCCCCTTGCCAGAACACTTAGTTCCCTTGCCAGAATCGTCTGTTTCAAAGACAGGAGAACACTCAATTAAGTATACGCACTTGTAAAGATAAAGTCAATAGCTTAAATGGAATATGACATTTTACAAGCAATCAAGAAGTCACCCCTTTGGCTAAAGTAAGGTAACACTTACCCATCTCAGCCTGGAAAACACACAGAACCAAAGAAACTTTCGCAGAGCTATCCCAAGCATTCTGCCTTTCTCTCACGGACTTCTCTGAGTCTCCCCCATAGACTTGGCTAATGATACCATTATCAATGGAAGAAGCGCACACGTACATATGAATGCACACTTCGTCAAAGCCCCATGTAACTGGTCGCAGCCAGTTTCTAAAGGCATTTGAACAAGAGCCCATGAAGTGACGAACATTGACTCGCTTAACTATGAATTTTCATATCACGCCATTCCAGAAATGAATGATCAGCTTTTCTCGGGTCGTTGCTTTGGCTCTGTTCTGCGCATTCCAAAAAGGTCACAGCACATCACATTGGCATACTAAATATATTATTAATTATAACCTCTATCAACTTGCATATATATATGTATAAATGTATATATATGTGTATATGTTATATATATATATATATATAATATATATATATATAATATATATATATATATATATATATATATAATCTTTAAGATCTAATTCGCTCTTCCTTGGAATTAATATATTTTCATATATGCTTAACCGAAGGGGAATTTTTTTACACGATAATAGATTTACCTGGTAACAGTTATTCAATTTTATCTAACACAATGGGGGAAAGGAACTCTAGTGTTCAAATGAGATATTCCATGAAGACTTGTCTATCTGGGACGATCACAAAAGGTTGGCATGTGGCCACGACGCAGGAAAAGGAACAAAGGGATGTCATTTGAGAATCAGGAATTTGAATTTGAAAATGTGTAGTTACTTGACTTGGAGGGAAAGAACTGGCAATATGACTGTATCACAAGATGTACCTGGAAGCCTTATGTAAGTGGACCCTTGTAGAAATTGGCGTCGGCTTTGTCTGAGATCTGAGGCGCCAGTTAGACCCATTGTAGGCCCTTTTGGAAAGTTGGCTGGGACCTCTGCCCTAGGTCACTGACTCGAGTGGACTGAGGCCGAATGCAGGTGTGATTCATGGGGGATGGGTTCAGCTTATCCCCCCAATAGCAGGGCATCCTGGAAACAGAACATATGGCCAGCAAAAGGTTTACAGGAAAAAGTAGCTTAGAAGTAGGCCTAATAAGTACCTAGCTAGCTACACACTTCCTTTTGGGATATGTTCCTAAGGAGTAAGAATTTTACTCCCCTGCTCTAACAGGAAATTCCTACCTCTGGCTTGCATTTTCCCCTTTGAAGTCAGCTGATTAGGGGAAAATGGCTGCTTTTCT
This sequence comes from Macrobrachium nipponense, assembly GCF_015104395.2. Taxonomy (NCBI): domain Eukaryota; kingdom Metazoa; phylum Arthropoda; class Malacostraca; order Decapoda; family Palaemonidae; genus Macrobrachium; species Macrobrachium nipponense. The sequence continues at coordinate 42,945,612 of NC_087212.1, forward strand.
AGCAATCAAAATATTTAACTATATGCTGGGTTGACGAGGCGATCCATAAACGTAATTGCTCCCCCTGTTAAGAAGGCATTCACTCCCTTTCGGGCGTGAAGGCCTTGGTTAAATAAGATTATCGTCTCGACTACCCAGTTCTCCTACTCTAACCGAGGTTTTTAGAGCAGCGATACGGCTAACTACAATGGCCTACCTAACTTATAGGTGGAGATGCTAAGTTTACAAACTCTGAATTAATGAAGTCTAGCCTATATATATAAGTGAGAACTATGGGTCGCCTGTGACGACAGTCTACTCTACCCCTATGTAAGGTTACTTTGAAAATTATACTTGCTACTACCCTAATGCCCTGGTACTAAATTATTAGCCTAACCTACTCATCACAATTAATTAGAGAAGCAATCATTCCAGAGTGTGACACACACAGCAGTAGTTTATCAAACCGGAATTGTTTAAGTATGTAAGGTGAGGTAATGATGCGTGAGGATGATGAGTGGTTAGTAGTGTACCAGGATGGAAATGTAATGAGGTAATTATAATATTTAAGTGAGGGTTAGTGACACAAGTTCTAGGGGGTTAAAGTGTTAATCTACTGGTAGAGATCAGGTTGGCTACCTTCTCTGGGTAGGTGCCAGGATCACTCTGCAAATGAATCTGACACTGTACCTCGGGCACAGGTGCCAAGGAGAGCATGTGGCTCTTTGGTTAGTGTGTTAATTTGTTACGTCCCTCCTTCTTCTTCTTATTCCTCCAGGGCCTGGCTACACCAGTCCTAGGAGTTGAGGGAGGCACCGACCCTGGGGTAAGGCCAGAAACGCCGTCAGGAGCAGAGGCAGTGGTAGCCCTAGGGACTACAGGCAAACACCCTACTTCGGTATCTGCAGCAACCGTCGTAGAGGTGGAACCTACTGCAGGGGAGGCCCCCGCTTCGGCTGCTGCGACTGCCATCGTAAGGGTAAGACTCCAGGCTGACTCCTGGTTGGGCAGTTCCGGGTTGTCCAGAGATGTGAAGGTGAGGTCTGCCGGAGGTTCATCCTCGGGCAACAGAGGTGAGGGTGAAGAAGAATCCTGGACTGAGATTGGCCATGGGCTGCGGTAAGCTCCATGCCTGTTGGAGGATCTCCTGTAGGGGTATCCTTGATAAGGTTAGGTGCCGGCTCTAGCTCGGGGCCAGGTGCAAATGTCAAGGTTTGTGGAGACTCTACGTCCAGGCTGGACGGAGCTTGGCACTGCTCAATGCTGCTAAGTGGCACTGGCAGAGAGTTGAGGTCAACTGGACCTGTGACGGGTGCCGGAGGTGCAATACCTCTCAACGTGCCCTTAGTAATGGGAGACAGAGGCTCCTGTCTCTTGTGGAAGGCTAAGCCTTGTGGAGAATGGACAGTGTCCGCTGCTGGTAGCTTGCTAAGGCACCTAGGCCAATTAGTGGAGTGCCCTATTACGTTGCAGGTTTTGCAACGGAACTGTGAATGATCAATCTCCCTCCTTGGTAACGGGGGAGACTGTTGGTGGACGTACTTCCAGGAGGAAGTAGGTCTTGGATGGCTCCTTTATAAGGAGCCATCCAAGTGGAGTGATTTGTCGTTGGGTTAGGACCCCTAGGCTTGTTGAAATGCAAGGGAGACTTCAAGTCTTGCCCTAGGAGGAGGTCGTAACCTCCTGGAATGTAGCTTTCAACTGCAAAAGTACAAACTTTCGAAAGGTGAGGTCGTGTGACCCTCAGTTGGACAGTGGGAAGGATCAGCTCGATATGGTTGATGCCTTCGATTGTGATGAATTGACATCTGTCAACATTAGCCCCTTGGGGCTCGATCTTCCCGTATCAGGGAGATTTGAGCACCAGAGTCGTTGAAGGCTCTGACATGGCTTGGAGAATAATGACTGTGGAGGGGTGCGACGGTTATAGGGCCCTGAGCTGGGGGTCCTAGTTGGGAAGAATTGGTGACGGCCATTGCAATTGCGGGAATATTAAAATTCGTGCACCCTCCGTAGTTGGCAGACATGTGACCCTTGCAGCCACAGTCTCAGCAGAACTTGTTCCAGAACTTGTTCTGTAGCACTGGACGATAGCCAGGATGGCACCACAGGTTGCGAATCTGTGGGGTCACCAAGGCTTGCAGTGTGCTCTGGCACAGGTGAAGAGTCCTCTCGGGTAGTGATTTGATGTGGGGAAAAGTTAAGGAATCCTCCTTTGAATTTCCCTCTGGAGCAGGTCCAGGGTTAACTGGTTGGCTTACCTCTTCCAAAGTGGAGGAGGTAGGCAGTGAAATGGTGATAGGCTGGCAGGATGTTGCAGGAAGTTCTAGCTCTGGCACTGGATTAGGACCAGGCTCACGAATAGAAATGATGTCGGTGACATCGGAGGCACTAGCCTCTGAATACGAAACTGAGGTCTTGTTATTTGGCATGCTGCAGGTGTCCGGTGCATCTGGTAGTGGGAGCTGCGTCCAGGGGAGATTTGGCTTTAGGAGATCTCGGCCCAAAAGAACCTGATAGACCTCATGAAATTTATCAACTACGCCCAGGCGGCACAATGTGGTTTCCCTGGTCTCCTGGTCCAATAAGGACATTTCCACCTTCAGAAGGACCAAAGGAACAGAATAGAGGTGACCATCAATCCATTCATATTGAATTTCTTTGTCCTTCTGGATTTTGGCACCCATAGGCAATGCCTTTCTTGAAATGAGGGAGACCTGGGCTTCGGCATCAGCCATGACGTGTACCCACCAATAGGCTGTAGGAGACTGTTCCTCAGGGAGGGCTACATGGTAGCCTTCAAGAAGTTCACCCTGGAAGCTCTCGCCCCAAGGTAGGGATCGACTTGGGCACTGGTCGGGATCCACAGCATGCCCACGCACACAACAAGTGGTGCAGAACCTCTGCAACCACCTCTTACCGGGAGTCCAGCTCATTGTCTGGGGCTTGGAAACAGGGGAAGACATTTCCCTTAGGCTGCAGTAGAGGCTTGGATAAATTTGAAAATGATGGCCAGGAATAGTACTGGATGGAATGGGAGTGCCTACTTGGTAACGTGGCAATCACCTAGAAATGTGTTCTGCAATGTGGTAAGGTTCGTGATGAACAAGGTAATGTCTGAGTAGACTGGATGCTCTGTGGCACTTTGTGAATGGCACCTTCTGGTGAGGTGAAAAAATCAAATGGAATGTGCTGTGTAAGTCACACTTACGGGCGTTCCTAACTTGGGGATACGCTGGAATGGGCAACCCATACGTCCAATACAGGTGCACAGCACTTATGGAGGCGTTCCTTGGCAGCACTATTAGAGTGCTGATATAGCGGCACTTATGGAGGCATTTCTTGGTTTGGTAATCCGGGATAGCGGATATACTAACGAAATAGGCGTTCCGTAATGGCGGATACGCGGTTGAATAGCTACCTGTACATCCTGTACAGGTGCACGGCACTTATGGAGGCATTCCTTGGGACAGCACTAGTAGTGCTGGGATTGCGGCACTTCAGGAGGCGTTCCTTTGTGGAGTGTTCCGAAGGACCACTGATCCTTATGCACGGAAACACATGATATGGGTGTTCCGTAAGGATGGATACGCAGGTAAAGGGTGACCTGTATGTCTGATACAGGTGCAATGGCACTTATGGAGGCATTCCTTTTGCACTGTAGCGTGCTGGTGTGTCCCGTCGGACGACACCAAATGCAGTATACTCAAATATACTAAAGATAAATGGCACTCTGTTCGGGGCAGTGTAATGGTGGAGAAGAGAAAGTAAAAGGGGGAGTACTTCAGCAGCCAGTCGATGGACAGTGTCATGAATTAGTGGCACTGTAAAATGGTAAGGCCTGACGTGCACGGGTGGTGGCCAGTCCTAGACTGGTAGGCTTCCTTGTATGGAAGTAATGAATTTGCGTGGCACACTGTGCAGTTTGTACTTGCGGTATACGCAAGTCTTTTTGAGATAAAAAATGGAAAAGACCACTCGGGCAACGACAGGTAATGGTAATTTTGGAAATGCTCAGTCCTTGGCTGAAATACTCAATAAATGAAATTAATGCTTGCAAGACTGCAAAGGACACAGGCACGTACGTATTACGCTCAGTGTAAGTGAAAGACACAAGAAACAAAAATAATTTTAATGTTGCACGCGTAAGTAATAGACGTAGTACTCTTGGCTTTTGGAATAATTGGTTCTCTCTCTCTCTCAGAGCGTAAAAATGATATATGACGAAACTCCTTGTATTTACTTGAACTAATAATAACGCAACTTGCGTTAAATGATCTCCTAACGTTAAAGTTTAATGGAAGAATTGCTTGTGAATAAGTTTTATGAAAACAGAACGCACTAGCGATGAACGATTTTTACGTTACTTTGAAAAGGATTGCGTTTTCATATGAAATTTACAATGACGCGTTTTACGTTAACAATTCTTGTAATTTACTGTACATTAAGATTTGCGTTAATTTACTTTACGTAAAGTTACTAGGTACCTGTGACAAGTGAGATGACGGTAAGGGTGTTGGAACAATGTTAGCAAAACATTTGTAAAAGAGGTTACGTTAAGTCCGAAGTGAAATGAAACTTTCGCTCAGCAAGCAGGCGAGTGATACTGAGTGAAATGTGCAGTGAGCGAACAGAGGACAGCTGTTTTCTGTAAACACGAAGGCGATTTACAACACGAAATTCTAATTTCTTATTCAAAGAAAAACTGCATTAAATTTTCTGGCAGAATGATAGATACTAGTATGGTGATTTATATTATTTACGTTAACACCTCAAGATTTACGTTATTCAGCTTAAATCGTTGAGGGGTAAACATGGCTGCGCGTTGTGCAGACAAGTTTTGGCTGGCTGCCAACCAGGCCTGGCTGCACATGCGCTCTGATGTATTGTGTTGTTTGTCTTCATTGTTGTGTTTGCAAACTTATGGGTTTCTTTTATTCTCTTTCTTTCTTCTCTTCTCTTATAATTAGTCAGTCTTTCTTTGGTAGCTTGTTGGTAATGTTTGGAAGGTTATCTGTTATATGGTCTAACCTTCAGTTATCACTTGCGGTGAGTTTTTCTTTTCTTAGGAACATTGCAGATTAATTTCTTTTCATTTTCCAGTCTCTCGGGAGGTTCTAAGCTTGGGTACACCGTAGGATTCCTGGCAAGTTAAACACCACTTAATTAATCTTACTTATTATTAAAATGAGAAGTCACAGTTTAACAATTTTACACAACACTACACAGGGAACAGAGGGAGTATGGACATAGCCTCCCCGTATAAGGCTTAGATCCTAACTGAATTTCTCTGAGAGCTCCAGTGAAGTCTCAACCTAACTCATACAGTTAACCCTCTTACGCCGAAGCCCTAAAAATCAAAACCTCTCCTGTATGCCGGCGCCGGTTTGGAGTGAGCGCGGAAATGGAAAAAATAATTTTTTCAAAAAATCACAGCGCGCTTAGTTTTAAAGATTAAGAATTCATTTTTGGCTCATTTTTTTGTCATTGCCTGAAGTTTAGTATGCAATCATCAGAAATGAAAAATAATATCATTATCATATATAAATAATGCGAGATATGGTAGCGAAAAAAAAAATCATAGATAATTGTATTCAAATCACGCTGTGCAAAAAACGGTCAAAGCAACACCGGAAAAATATTATCACAAAATGATGTACGAATTCGTAACGCGCAGACGTAAAAAAATGTTATTTTCAAAAATTCCCCGTAATTCTAAATATTGTTCTAGAGACTTCCAATTTGTTTCAAAATTAAGACAAATGATTTAATATTACGATACTGTAAGAGTATTAGATTAGAATTGCAGATTTCGACCATTTCGGACGAGTTAAATTTGACCGAATGTCGATTTTTTTATATATATATTTTTTTTATATGCACATATTTCGGAGATTAAAAAAGCTACAACCTTCACTTATTTTTTATTGTATTCTTCATGAATTTGCGCACATTTTGATATATGAAACTCTATAAAACGGCTAATATGAAAAGGAGCAAATATTAGGATAATGCGATGTACGTATTTCGGAGACTTGCGGCCGCGAATCGGCGCGCGGAGTGAAGGTAAATATATTTTTCAAAAATTCACCATAAATCACAATATTGTTCTAGAGACTTCAAATTTGTTTCAAAATGAAGAAAAATGACGGAATATTACTAAGCCGTAAGAGTTTTAGCTTACAATTGCGTTTTTCAACTATTTCGGTAGAGTCAAATTTGACCGAACGTGATTTTTTTTTCTATTTGTCGCGATTTATATGCAAATATTTCGAAAAAAGAGAAAAGCTATAACCTTCAATCATTTTTAGTTGTATTCTACATGAAATTGCGCACATTTTCATATATAAAACTTTATGTAACAGCTAATTTTAAATGGTGCAAACATTTCGACAATCGCACAAAAAAAATTCTGATTTTTTCGGAAGTTACCGCGCGGACGTAAGGAAAAAAAATTTTTTTTTCATAAATTCACCATAAATCGGAATATTGTGCTAGAGACTTCCAAGTCGTTGCAAAATGAAGGTAAATGATTGAATATTACTATAATATAAGAGTTTTAGCTTACAATTGCGTTTTTCGACCAATTCGGTAGAGTCAAAGTTGACCGAAAGTTGAAATTTTTGCACTTAACGTTATTTATATGAAAATATTTCAAAACTGATAAAAGCTACAACCATGGGTTGTTTTTGGTTGTATTGTGCATAAAATTTCGCACATTTCCATATATAAAACTTTATGTAACGGCTAATTTAAAAGGGTGCAAACATTAGGACAATCGCACGAAAAAATTTATCGGAAGAGTTATCGCACGAACATAAGGAAAAAGTTTTTTCATAAATTCACCATAAATCGAAATATTGTGCTAGAGTCGTCCAATTTGTTGCAAAATGAAGGCAAATGATTGAATAATACTATAATATAAGAATTTTAGCTTACAATTGCGTTTCTCGGCCATTTCGGTAGAGTCAAAGTTGACCGAAGGTTGAAATCTTTGCACTTATATGAAAATATTTCAAAACTGATAAAAGCTACAATCATGAGTATTTTTTTGTTGTATTTTACATGAAATTGCGCACATTTTCATATATAATACTTCATGTAAAGGATAATTTAAAATGGTGCAAAAATTATGTCAAAGTGACGAAATAATTTTTGATGTGTGTCACTGATACTTTTTAGTGCTATAAGAAAGAAATTCGCGCTTGCGCGCCTGCGTAGCGATTGTAAACAAAACAACGCCTTGATCCGTGAACTCCCAGCATCCCCCAAGGCGCGTGATTCAAAAGTTTTCGGCTGGTAGGCCTATAAGTATTTTTCCGCGAATTTTTAAAAAAACTTTTTTGAGCCGACGTATGATACATCCAATCGGCATACGGGAGACATTTTGACTCGACGTTTAATACGTCCAATCGGCGTAAGAGGGTTAAGCTCTTCCTTAACTTCTACTAAGACACATACTACTTCTTGAGTGGCTTTCCTTACTTCTGGTGCCACCCCTAGAATAGTCTTGTTGGTTATGTTTCTCTACGGTAACCACCCAGTGAAGGTGTCAAAGTTCAGATTTTCCACTGGAGTTTGCAACTTACTGTTTTGGCAAACTGCTGCCTGTGTTTAGTCTCGTTTTCGAAACTGCTATTTCTGCAGTCTGATACTGCCACACATCTACTCCCTTTTCTACCTCTCCTGGTAGATTCTTTCATTACTCTACCCTCACTCTATACATATTTCTACCAGTGGATTTTCCTATCTAATTGTCCCTACATATTTATAGACAGACTCCTGTTGTTTCCTAACAACACTCGGCCACCCACCGGCAGTGACCTCAATGTCTAAAATTATCATAACACTTATATATAAAAAATACAATGTTGAAAGTAATCATAAATGGCAATATATACAACAATGTTAGAATATCAGTTACTTGAAGGCAAATTATTCAGTAAAGCCTTAATGGTGTTGAGCTTGTTAACAACTAACACTCTGACAATACATACGAAAGCCAGTATGGTGAGCACTAACAAAACAATATTTATCATGGACATAATGGAGGAAATGCCAGTCTTGTATACATGGAAAAAATGATTAGCTGCTTCAATTTGTCAAATAATTCTAACTCAAGTTTGGACAATTTGAAATCTTTGACATGTTCAAAATGATTTATGTGGCTAGATAAGTTTAAGGTGTAAGTAGGAAAAACAGTAGGCTTGTAGTACAAATAATTCAAAATAACTACTTCACAAGACGTCACAAAGGATTTGATGTTATTAAACATTATCTGAGATTGGTTATTCCTACAAGTGACCTTAGCCGTTACTTGATTCTGTGAAAACACTACCATTTCATCATACAAAATTTGAGCTTTGAAATCAGGACTGTACGAGATATACTCACAGTTATTCTCACCATTCCTGTCATTAATCAAATCATCTATGCAATACAATTTGTTAAGTGGCTCATAAAAACACTGTATATTACAAACAAACTCATTGGCTTCAAGCACGATACAATCATCAAAATATTTGTCACTTAGTTGTACCAACAAAAGTGAATTTTGTTACAACTGACTTGTTATTTACTAGCATTGGAAAAGGGTAAATGGATATAAAGTTGTTATTTACTAGCATTGGAAAAGGGTAAATGGATATCAAGTTATTAACTTCATTATTCTTGAATGGTATTACCAACACAACGTGATCAGAAACCCTTTTCACAGTTATTAAACTATAGTAAGGACATCGCGCACAAGCGGTTTGAAGTGATGATCTAACATACATTTTTCTACTACAAGGTTTATCTCAACTAGGACTGATGAGGTATGGTGATAAAATGTTCTTGGTGGCTAACATAACAGCATTCAAAAGTTCCTTATACTTTAATAAAAATGACTCAGTTTCAAACATTAACTGATTCACAAGTTTCGACCTGTTTAGATAATTTATCTCTGTTGTTATGTTCTGAGCTATATTGTCAACAAAGTCCTTCAGTTTAATAATCAATTCTTGGTTCTTGTTAGTTGCATTAATGACTTTAGTCATGATGGTACCTCGTTCTGCGGCCCACATTTCTAATTTTTCTATTCTAGCCTTATCCGTATCTACATCACTATCAGTAGCGACACCAAAGTGTTTAATGCTGTACCTATAAATGGAAGGAGCGAACGCTTCTTAATTCTCTTAGGTAAAACCTGGCTGATATCCTCTCTAAGTTTCAACAAAATGGTATTATTCTGGTTAGTAGTTATGACAATTTCGATTTTACTCAGTAATTCTGCCAGTTGTTGTTGATGATGATCTACTGTGGTGATGTTTATTTTGATAACAGCGATGTCGTGTATCATCTTCACTTGGCCATGATCCTTTAAAATTGCTCCCTTCCTGATTTCCAAGAGGGAGATGCAAATATCACTCACCATGAGCCATAGTGAAATCCATTTCCTGCAAAATATATTCTAAGCAGTAAACCTTATACAACAATGTTATTGACCTATTGCACTTGGTCCTATCCATTTCCTTAAATTGTATCTCGGAGTCACTAATGCTGATGAAGTATGGGAATAATTTACGTTACCGTTTTCCTTACTACTTGACTCCTTTAAATCTTTAAAATCACTTAAATGTTCTTCTGACCAAATGTCGGAATGTACTATTTTAATATGGTTCCAATGTGCAACAGTTTCATTTAAAGTTGATTTATGCATTAGCTTAAATTTATTTAACTTTAACCTTTCTATTACTTATATGGACCTTGGAATTTAGGACTTACTTTAACATTAGGTCCTTCAACTTTATGATTAAGCACATATACTTGTTGCCCTATTTTTAAATCTGGGACTGTTGATTTCTGGTTGTAATACTTGCTAGACTTCTGATGTAACTCCTTCAATCGAGCTCTTGTACCTTTTACTGTCTTGAAAGTCCGTCTTATTTTCCACGCAACGTAGTCTTCGTAATTATAAGTATGTCTGGGTGGAGTTGCATCGTCTAACAAGGTATTTGGCATTCTTTTCTGATAGCCATATAACAGAAAGTGAGGAGTTTCCCCAATAGGAAATCTTTCTTCTAATACTATAAATACTTCCTTAAAAGTTTTGTCTAAAATCTACATGTTCAGTGGGACATTACCCAATGCTTTAATCTGTTTTCCTGCTATTCCTTTTATAATTCTACCCGGACCTTGTATTTCTGTATCTGCAAAGCCTAAATGTTTTGTTAATGTTTGTTTTATCTATAATATTTAGTGTACTGCCTGTATCTAAAAGGACTGAGCATTGTTTATTATTAATTCTTGTTTGGATGATAGGTAAATCTTCTTGGCATATTTCTTTATCCTTCACCTGAAAATACTATCTCTTTATTTACTTCAAAAGGCAACTTGAAATTATCTTCCTGACCTACAGTAATTATTTCATTCTCATTTTCTACTGATAAGGAAGCTCTCTTTTGTATTACCCCTTTCTGTAATTGTCATCGAGTCTGATTATTATTTTGGGGTGTACTACTTTGAGCATTATGGTTGGTATTGCTATTTTTGAACCAACAGTTTTGTGTTAGGTGACCTGTCCTATTACAATGATAACAATACCTTGGTTGCCTACAATTCTGAGTTGTGAGGTTGGAATAACCACAATTGGCACAATTTTGTTCCTGTTTGATATTTGGGACTCTGGCTGTGGGTTGGGCTGAACGAACTTGGATTATTATTGTTTGGATTTCCTCTATGCTGTTGAGGCCTATATTTACTATTTCTGTTTGCTTGGAAAAACTTCCCATTACTACTCGTTGGATTATTCCTAGGATCTTGTTTCCCCTGTTGTCTAAGCTTGAAATTTCTAGATCTGTCTGGAACACTATCTGTCCTTCCCTGGAAATTATTCCTATTTCTACCAGGGTTTCCATTATTTACAAAACCTGTAAATTCTTTTGCCAGATGCAGTCCTCTTTTGCACAGTTCTTTTTTCATGAATCTTAAAGCTGCTAAACTATCCTGCTTAGGATCAGGATCTTGTTTCTTAAAAACTCGTTTTTCTTCCTCCCCGATAGCGTCATATACTATACCATGGACTATGTAGTTCAAAATTTCTCTAATACTTACTAAATCCTTTACATCACGACTAAAAGCATCACCATCACCAATAACTACTCCGGTTCTTTTTAAATCGATAGTTAAGTTACGGATGGCATTTTCTACATCAGTATGGAGGTTTGCGATACTGTCACCATCATATTTCTGGTGTAAAAACTTTCTTAGATTGTACCATATATCTTGTTGATGAATCGGTTCCCAGATTTCAAAGCACACCTTCTTGAATTCAGCAAAGGTTTTAATTTCCTGAAACTTAATGAAGTGAGAGTGCGATGCGCATCTCCCTTTTCTGAACTAACATAGAGTAACGCTTCATCTATTTTCTTGCGTTCATCAGTAATTCCACTGGATGAAATCCGACTTTCGGTCTCTGTTATCCACTGAGCTACCAAATACGCTTCTAACTTAATTTTGTCAGGATGACCCTTTTCTACATTACTGCCAAAGCGTGTAGCCTGTGTTATAACAGCGGGCTGTGCCATTCTAGAATACCTAGTTTGTGCTTGAAATAGGTTAGGAATGTTGTTATTGTTAGCAACAATCACACTAGTCGTGGGTCTATTTGCTACTGTCGAAAGCGGTATTCTGGGTGGACTTTCGCTATGCGATCA
>NC_087212.1:42962286-42967286 GCF_015104395.2 Macrobrachium nipponense
GCCTATCCTGGAGTCATTATTTATTAAACAACTGGTTCCCCAGTTAAATACCCAGACCTCCTCCACACAACTGTACCTGAGCTAACTTTTATTTGTTTTGTCATTCTGTCTCTTGCCTTCTCGGCACAAGGTTGGTTAGCGGTCTTTGGTCTTTTTATTTTTAATTTTTTTTGTTTTCTTTTCTGTATGTTTTTTAATTGTGTTGTAATTTACAAATGTTGAATTTTAGAGTAATAATTTTTAAAGTAATTTTTAAGTAATTTTAAATTAATTTTATTTATTGTTTAACAGATTCCCTGAAGATGTTAAAATGATATTACGAAACGTAGGAAATAAAGAATTGTAATGAATTGCAACGTTTCTAATAGTCCACCTTCATGCTGATGTGTCCTACTGGCCGTCGCCTTCCTCTGTCTCCTTATATTTATATATATATACACACATATATAATTATAAAATAAAATATATATATATATATATATATATATAATACATATACTACATATATATTATATTTTTATATTAGATATATACCACATATATATAATAAGTATTATATATATATATATATATATAATATATATCTATAATATATATATAATGATATATTATATATATTAATTGATATTATATTATATATAAAATATACAAATATTTATATAATTATTATTGTTATACATATTTTTATATTAAATATATATATATCTATATATATATATATAGAATATAATTATTATATAGATTTATATATATATAATAAATCTATATATAATAATATATATATAGATATATATTATATATAGGTTTGTATATTATTACTACATACATCAAAATTAATATTAATAAGAACATTTATATATAGTATATATATAATATATATATATATATATATACATATCATATATATTATATATTATAGTATAATTATTATATTATTTTATTTTCTATGAGCCCGGCCTTAAGGGCCCAAATATGTAAAGGGAAATATTTTAGGGAAAAAAGCAGAATAACTTACCTTAAAAGGCTTGACTGAAATATGTTACTCTATAATAAACTCGCCATTGAAAACAGCTGACTAATTTACGGTATACATTTATTTACACGAGGCCGTTGAATGGCCTGGAGAAAGAGTAAATGCAGCTTGTCCACACGGGGGTCACTCTTATTTCTCCCAAGAGGAGATCTGGCTAAAATAATATTAACGTAAATGCTGGCTTTCAAAATTATTCATATCTTGCATTAAGGCAGCACTTGCGAAGAGACTTGAACACGTAACTCAGCCGATCTGGAAAAATGCCCAGATTAGACAAAAATGAATTAAAAGTTTTCTTGCACAAGTTACAGTTACTCTCTTTGTCTAACACACTGTGGAGGAACGCTTAGCGTTAAATGAAATATTCAATGACTTCATTTGTCTGGGACGATCACAAAAAGGAGACATGCGGCCACGAGGCAGTGAAAGGAACAAAGGAATGTTCATTTGAGAATTAGGAGTTCGAATTGGGAAATGAAATCCAGTTTACCGGACTTGAAAGGGAAGAACTGGCAATATGGCTGTATCACAAGACGTACCTGGAACCCTTATGCAATTACACCTTTGTAGAATGCGGCGTCGGCTTTATCTCAGGTCTGGGCGTGCCAGTAGCGCCATGGTACGCCTAATTGCAAGGCTGGTTGGATGGGACATCCGTCCCAGGTCACTGACTGGAGACAACTAAGGCCGAATGCAGGTGTGATTCATGGGGGATGGATTCAGCTTATCCCCCCAATAGCAGGGCATCATGGAAACAGAACATACAGCCAGCAAAGGGATCACAGGAGAAAGTAGCTTAGAAGTAGGCCTAATAAGTACCTAGCTAGCTACACACTTCCCTTTGTGATACGTCCCTAAGGAGTAAGAATTTTACTCCCCTGCTCTAACAGGAAATTCCTATCTGGCTTGCGTTTTCCCCTTTGAAGTCAGCTGATTTGGGGAAAACATGGCTGCTCTTTTAGACTAACTAAAATCAAGAAAGTCTGGGTAGATGAGAGGGGCATTAAATGCAATAATATATGTATATATATTATACATATATATATATATATATATATATATAAATATATATATATAATATATAGTATATATATATATATATATATATATATATACATACTTATCTAATATACCTTATATATTATATATATATATATATATATATATATATATATATATTATATATATACATACATATACATATACATATATATATATATATATATATATATATATATATATATATATATATATATATATATATATATAATATATAATATATATATCTATATATATATATATATATATATATATATATCATATATATATATATACATAATATATAAAATATCTCTCTATCTATATATATATATATATATATATATATCTTATCTCTATATGTATATATATTATTATGTATATTATATATATCTATATATATATATATATATATATATATCATAGTATATATATATATATATGGAGTTTTCCCCGTTACGACGGCTGTCGCAGCAGCCGGAGTGAGGGCCTCCCCCTGCAGTAGGTTCCACCTCTACGACGGTTTGCTGCAGATACCGAAGTAAGTAGGGTGTTCTCCTGAAATCCCTCAGGATACCACTGCCTCTGCTCCTGCCGGCGTTTCTGGCCTTACCCCAGAGTCGGTGCCTCCGTCTACTGGTATAGCCAGGTCCTGGAGGAATAAGAAGAAGAAGAAGGGACGTAACAAATAATTAACACACTAACCAAAGAGCCACATGCTCTCCTTGACACCTGTGCCTGAGGTACAGTGTCACATTCATTTGCAGAATGATCCTGGCACCTACCCAGAGAAGGTAGCCAGCCTGATCTCTGCCAGTAGAACTAACCCTCTAACCCCTAGAAATGGTGATACTAACCCTCACTTACATATAATTACCTCATTACATTTCCATCCTGGTAATGCACTAACCACTCATCATCCTCAAGCACCATTACCTCACCTCATGTATTTTAACAATTCCTGCGACACATCACTGCTGTGCGTACCACACTCTGGAATGGTTGCATCTTCATTTAACTATATTGAGTAGGTTAGGCTAATGATTTAGTACCAGGGCATTAGGTTAGTAGCAAGTAGAATTTTCAAGTAACCTTATCTAGAGGTAGAGTAGACTGTCGTCACAGACAACCCGTAGTTATTACGTAGGCTAGACTACATTACTACATTAAGTTAGTACACTTAGCATCTCCACCTATAAGTTAGGTAGGCCACTGTAGTTAACTGTATCGCTGTTCAAAAAACTTCAAGTTGGAGTAGGAGAACTGGGTAGTCAAGACGATCAATTTATTTAAGCCAAGACCTTCAAGCCCGAAGGGGAGTGAATGCCTTCTTAACAGGGGGAGCTGTGACGTTTGTAGATCGTTCCGTCTACCCAGATATTAATTAATAAATTTGATTTGGAAAAGGCAGCCATTTCTTCCAAATATCAGCTGATTTTTAGTAAAACGCGGGAAACCCAAAACCCGCCAGCCAGAGATAGGGGGTTCCCCAGTTGGGGGCAAAGTCTTTTGTCAGCTTTAGGGACGTATCTCAAAAGGGAAGGATGTAGGCAGATTGGTACTTCTTAGACCTATATCTTAAGCTCTCTTTCCTGTGACCCCTTTGCTGGCTGTATGCTTTGTTTCCAGGATTTGCCTTGCTCGTGGGGGGTTAAGCTGAATCCCAACACCCAAGCAAACCACCTGAATTCTTCCTCAGTCGTCTCCAGACGTGACCTTCGGACGGATGTCCGACCACCTGCCTTCCATTTAGGCCTATCCACGGCGTACTGGCGCGCCCAAGCCCCAGACCTAAGAGTTAAGACAAAGCCGGGTGCCATATTTTCTACAAAGGTCCACACTGAACATTGCATCCAGGTACGTCTTGTGAAACAGCATATTGCCAGTCCCTTATCACCTATTATCTATTAAATCCTCGTTTTCCCAATTCAATTTCCAGCCCCAAAAGAAATAAATCCTTTTGTTCCCTCTCACTGCCTCATGGCCGCATGCTTCCCCTTGTGTGATCGTCCCAGACCAATGAAGTCATTGCATACCTCCGTGAAACATTAAAGGTTCCTCTCCCCAGTTGTTTTAGAGAATTAATTAATCAAACAAGACGTCATGTTTTTTTCCTTTATGTCGTCTAATCTGGGATTCTTTTCCAGATTCCTTGAGCACGTGTCATGTCTCTCTGCCCGCAAGTGTTGCATTACCCAAGTTTATGAGACCAGCTTTCATCCAATTACATTTTAGCCAGCTATCCATTTGTGAGAGATTATAAGTCCCAACGTGTGGACGCTGTATTCACTTTTCTCCAGGCCAGAACGAGCCTTTTGTAAATAAATAGCTGTAAAGTTTTAGCTGAGTCTCTGGCGACCTACCTATTCCTCTAGATTAATTGTCCATTATAAACCAGTTTTACGGTAAGTTCAATTTAATTTCAACTTGTCCTCCTTCAATTATTTTCATTTACGTATATAGCCTCTCTCAAGGTCGGCTAAATACGTAAAAATATATATAGATATATAAATATATATATATATATATATATATATATATATATATATATCTTTATATATATATATATATCTTTATATATATATACATATATATATATATATATATATATATATATATTATACGCCAATGTAGCCCATCCCAACATTAAGTTTACGATCGATTACGAAGAAAACAATAAACTTGCATTTTTGGATATACTTGTGTCCCGTAACGAGCAGGGCTTCTGTACTTCTATTTTTAGAAAACAAACCTTTACTGGCTTAGGTACAAATTTTTATAGCAGTTGTCATTTTAATTTCAAACTAAACTCCTTAAGTACTCTCATCCACAGGGCCTATACAGGTACTATCCGACTTACAACCTACTCGACATACGACCACTCGTACTTACAACCTTACTTCAGACAGTTGACCATTGAGTTACTTGG
>NC_087212.1:42969786-42980169 GCF_015104395.2 Macrobrachium nipponense
CATCCTTAAGCAGAAGGGTGTCATCAAAGCAGCTACACCTTCCAAGGGCATCACTATTTTGACCAGCAAGAGGACCCACGTGCACGACGAGATGGAACGGCTGCTTCTTGTCTGGATAAAAGACAAAGTAATCGCTGGCAATACGATAACGGAGACGGCAATCTCCCACAAGGCCAGCGCTATTTTCGGAGATTTGATTGCCCAGGCGGAAGACGATGGAGGGGAAGGGACTTCAACGACAACCCCAGAGTTCAAGGCTTCACATGGGTGGTTCGAGAAATTTCCTAAACGGATTGGCATCCATTCAGTGGTGCGGCTGCCAGCTCAGACACGAAAGCAGCCGAAGCCTTTCAAAAGACGTTCGATGAGATGATGATCAAGGAAGGCTACAGTTCTCAGCAAGTCTTCAACTGTGATGAGACACGCCTTTTTTGGGAAAAAATGCCTCGTCAGACGTACATCACGGAGGAAGTGAAGAAGCTACCCGGGCATAAGTCTATGAAAGACAGGCTTACACTCGCACTTTGTTCCAACACCAGTGGGGATTGCAAGGTGAAGCCCCTACTGGTGTATCATTCCGAGACTCCTTGAGCCTTCAAGGCCCACAGAGTGCTTAAGGAGAAGCTTCCAGTGATGTGGAGTGCTAATGCAAAAGCCTGGGTAACAAGGCTTTTGTTCACGGAATGGGTAAATCTGTGTTTCGGCCCGACAGTGAATAAATTCTTGGAAAAGTGCCGCCTCCCCCTGAAATGTCTGCTGGTGTTGGACAATGCCCCTCCCCACCCTCCTGGCCTCAAGGAAGATATCCTAGCGGAGTATTCCTTCATCAAGATTCTTTATCTTCTGCCTAACACCACCCCTCTCCTCCAGCCCATGGACCAGCAAGTGATATCGAACTTTAAAAAGCTGTACACGAAACATCTTTTCGAGAGATGTTTCGACATCACCGATACCACAAACCTCACCTTGCGTCAATTTTGGAAGGAGCATTTCGACATCGTCATATGCATCCGATTCATCGACCAAGCTTGGCAGGAGGTTTCGAGGCGAACCTTGAATTCCTCATGGAGGAAACTCTGGCCTGATGCCGTATCCGCCCGAGACTTCGAGGGATTCGGCGGGGGCGAAGCTGGTGCTGCAGATTCAGAAACAGTTGACGATCCTGAAACTGTTTTGCAACCACATCTTGACAAGATCATTGCACTCAGCAAGTCCATGGGGCTGGTCGTCGACGAGGACGACATCGACCTTCTCGAGGAGCACCAAGAGGAGCTTACAACGGATAACCTGAAGGAGTTGGAGGCCATGCAATAACATCGTTCAAGAGGAGTTCTCTAGCAGCGGCGAGGAGGAGAAGGGCGACCCCATGACAACGGCAGAAATTAAGGATGTTCTAGCCTCTTTTCATAAAGTGCAATCGTTTATATAAAAAAAAAAAAAAAAAAAAAAAAAAGACACCCCGAAAAGGCTCACACAGGTTGTATGCTTGCGCAGTTCGATGACGTTTGCCCGAGTCGTTTCAGGAACATTGTGAAAAGTAGGCAGAAGTAATCTTCCTTGGATAGTTATTTTTTAAAGAGGCCTATAGCATTAGCAGGAGTAAGCAAAAAGGAAGAACCAAGTGATAAAAAACAAAGTTGAAAGTGGTGATGAAGTTGAAATTTTGTGGGGAAAAAAAAAAAACTACATAAAGTATAAAGTAAACAAAATTTAAAAATAAAAAAAAGAAAAAAAAATTTTTTTTTAGTTTTTTTCAAAGTTAAGTGTTACAGTTTTGTTAACCCTCTTACGCCGAAGCCCTAAAAATCAAAACCTCTCCTGTATGCCGGCGCCGGTTTGGAGTGAGCGCGGAACCGGAAAAAATAATTTTTTCAAAAAATCACAGCGCGCTTAGTTTTGAAGATTAAGAGTTCATTTTTGGCTCATTTTTTTTCCATTGCTTGAAGTTTAGTATGCAATCATCAGAAATGAAAAATAATATTATTATCATATGTAAATAATGCGATATATGGTAGCGAAAAAAATAAATTAAATTCATAGATAATTGTATTCAAATCACGCTGTGCAAAAAACAGTCAAGCTAACGAGTACTTTTTTTTTCGTTGTATTGTACACTAAATTGCAATCATTTTGATATATATACATAGTAAAACAATAAAAGGCAACACCGGAAAAATATTATCACAAAAAGATGTACGAATTCGTAACGAGCGGACGTAAAAAAATGTTATTTTCAAAAATTCACCGTAATTCTAAATAATGTTCTAGACACTTCCAATTTGTTTCAAAATTAAGACAAATGATTGAATATTACGATACTGTAAGAGTTTTAGATTAGAATTGCAGATTTCGACCATTTCGGACGAGTTAAATTTGACCGAATGTCGAAATTTTAATATATATATTTTTTCATATGCACATATTTCAAAGATGAAAAAAGCTACAACCTTCAATTATTTTTTATTGTATTCTTCATGAATTTGCGCACATTTTGATATATGAAACTCTATAAAAAGGCTAATATGAAAAGGAGCAAATATTAGGATAATGCCATGTACGTATTTCGAGACTTGCGGCGCGAATCGGCGCGCGGAGTGAAGTAAAAAATATTTTCAAAATTCACCATAAATCACAATATTGTTTTAGAGACTTCAAATTTGTTTCAAAATGAAGAAAAATGACGGAATATTACTAGGCCGTAAGAGTTTTAGCTTACAATGCGTTTTTCAACTATTTCGGTAGAGGTCAAATTTGACGAATGTGTTTTTTTTTTCTATTTATCGTGATTTATATGCAAATATTTCGAAAAAAGAGAAAAAGCTACAACCTTCAATCAGTTTTAGTTGTATTCTACATGAAATTGCGCACATTTTCATATATAAAACTTTATGTAACAGCTAATTTTAAATGGATGCAAACATTTCGACAATCCGCAACAAAAAAAAATTCTGATTTTTCGGAAGAGTTACCGCGGCGGCGAACGTAATTTTTTTTTTTCATAAATTCACCATAAATCGAAATATTGTGCTAGGAGACTTCCAAGTCGTTGCAAAATGAAGGTAAATGATTGAATATTACTAGAATATAAGAGTTTTAGCTTACAATTGCGTTTTTCGACCATTTCGGTAGAGTCAAAGCTGACCGAAAGTTGAAATTTTTGCACTTAACGTTATTTATATGAAAATATTTCAAAACTGATAAAAGCTACAACCATGGGTGTTTTTTTTTTGTATTGTGCATGAAATTACGCACATTTCCATATATAAAACTTTATGTAACGGCAAATTTAAAAGGGTGCAAACATTAGGACAATCGCACGAAAAAATTTATCGGAAGAGTTATCGTACGAACGTAAGGAAAAAGTTTTTTCATAAATTCACCATAAATCGAAATATTGTGCTAGAGACGTCCAATTTGTTGCAAAATGAAGGCAAATGATTGAATATTACTATAATATAAGAATTTTAGCTTACAATTGCGTTTCTCGACCATTCTGTAGAGTCAAAGTTGACCGAAGGTTGAAATTTTTGCACTTATCGTTATTTATATGAAAATATTTCACAATTGATAAAAGCTACAATCATGAGTATTTTTTAGTTGTATTGTGCATGAAATTGCGCACATTTTCATATAATAATACTTCATGTATAGGATAATTTAAAAATGGTTGCAATAATTATGTCAAAGTGACGAAATAATTTCCGAGATGTGTCACTGATACTTTTTAGTGCGATAAGAAAGAAATTCGCGCTTGCGCGCCTGCGTAGCGATTGTAAACAAAACAACGCCTTGATCCGTGAACTCCCAGCATCCCCCAAGGCGGCGCGTGATACAAAAGTTTTCGGCTGGTAGGCCTATAAGTATTTTTCCGCGAATTTTTAAAAAAAATTTTTAAAAAACTTTTTTGAGCCGACGTATGATACGTCCAATCGGCATACGGGAGACATTTTGACTCGACGTTTAATACGTCCAATCGGCGTAAGAGGGTTAATGTGTTTCGTAAATTTTAGTTTAGTTTTCCTTACATTTTTCCATGTGTTAAGTAAGGTTAAGTGTACGTACGTATCTGCTGTTTGTCCTCCTCTGCCGCCACTTTCAGAGATAGCCTCACTTGAAAGGTAAGCTTCCACGTTTTACTACATACGTACAGTATTTCTTGTATACCATGTACACTAATACACTTTATTTACAGGTAATTAGCATTACGTTATTAAGTTAGGTATTGAATGGTCCAATTTGTTGTAGTATTTCATTGTTTATAGGTCAATTTAGCTTTATTATGAAATTTACTGGGGTGTTTTTTTTGGGGGGCTTGGAACGGATTAGCCATTTTACATGTAAAATGTGGTCCAAGATACGAAAACCTCATGTTCGCCGCAGCCGCCTCGGAACGGATTAATTTCGTATCTCGAGGTACCACTATATATATATATATATATATATATATATATATATATATAATATATCATAATATATATATATATATATATATATATATATATATATATATATATATATATATATATATATATATAATATATATATATATTATATATATATATATATATATATAATATATATTGATATATGATATATATATATATATATATATATATATATATATATATATATATATTTATATTTACATATATATATATATATATATATATATATATATATATATAATATATTACATACATTATATATATATATACAGTAGAGCCTCAGTTCTCGACGATAATTGTTCCAGAAGGAGCGTCGAAATTCGATTATTTCGAGAACTGAATCAAGTTTTCCATAAGAAATAACTGAAAATGGATTAATCCGTTCTTGACCATCAGTTATTACCTAACCTTGCCTTTTTATACAATACATTACATGTAAATTACAAACTAAATAAGTTAAAAGTTAAATAAATATCATGTTAAACGTATATTTATAATTTTAAATGTGTAATATACAGTATAAAAGAAAACTACCCTGTGTCCAACTGATTGTTGACCAAGCTCCATAGGCTACCTAGGTTAATAGTAAGTAGAACGTAGTGTAGTGGGTAGGCATAAAACGTGTTGCTAACATAATAACATAATAAAAGCATTGAAAAGCAAGTCTAATATTACAGTAAATTAATAAAACTATTAAAATTAAACCCAATCTATATTTATTAAAACTTGCAAAAATTTGCCTACAGTAAGTTCGGCATTTAAGGATGTAAACAAACCATAGCGCAGCCCTGGTGGTTTATATCGGGACTATGGTAGTAAAGAAAACCATATCTCGCTATAAGCCTAGAAACATTTACATTCGATATTAATTATGGTAAATCTTTTACGGAGTCGACTGCAAACTGTATACAAAATCGCTTGAAAATTATCTTTCAGTAAATGTAATGTTATGATACTAACGATTTTGTTTCATAAATGTCCTTATAAAAAAAAGGTGCGTCTTTTACGGCAAATTGTCCAATATCAGGGCTGGTTTCAAGCTTATTGGACTTTGACAAAATTATATGGTACTGCATGGTACATATATACGTACACATAAGTAAAAGGATCTTCTTAATGTCTTTAATTACTATACCATTACGTACCAGCATCTCCTTTTTTTTTTTTTTTTTTTTTTTTTTTTTTTTTTTTTTTTTTTTTTTTTTTTTTTTTTTTTTTTTTTTTACGAGGACGCTTTTACGAAGCATACAGATTGCGTTCGTTACCGCGCACGCGTTGCATATGTAAACTGTGTCACTACCAGACCTCATACGTAAACATTGACGTCTTTTTACAGTAGACATAAAAGAATCTTCTTAATTTCTATAATTATTCTATACCATAGCGGCTTCTCTGATTAAGCTAAGGCTAACCTCCTCTTTACCAGCAAGCTTAACAAAGATTAAGATTGCGTTCGCTACCGAAACGGCACACGTTACGTATGTGACAGTGGTTTCATACCAAATCTCACACATAAAACAATGACGTATTTTTACAGTAGACATAAAAGAATCTACTTAATTCTATAATTAATGTATACCGTAGCGGATTCTGAGTTAACCTAAGGCTAACCTCTTCTTTACCGGCACGCTTAAAAAGCTTAGATTGCGTTGCTACCGAACCGAACATGTTACGTATGTAACTGGTTTCACTACCAAATCTTACACGTAAACATTAACGTATTACAGTACGACATAAAAGATTCCTTCTTAATTTCTTGATTACTACGCACTTAATATGGCATAGTAGCTTCTCTGATATAAACTATGACTAACTTCTTCTTTACCGGAAATCTTAACAAAGCTTAAAGATTGCATTCGCTACCGAACCGCACATGTAACCTACGTACGTAACATTGTCTTCACTCCAAACCTAACACTTAAATACGTATTGCATTTGCTACTGAAACGCGCGTCTCAAGTGTGAGCATGGTTTTAGAATATGTCTACGTTGATACCACCGAAAAAGCAAACAAAATGCGCGCAAGGTGTACAAGACACGACACATGTTTGAATGTTTGTAAACATTAGTTGCGACTTTAAACAATGCTGAGTCACTGAGTGGCGTCACCATGTTACCAACCGTTTTGCTAAATTATGCTAGTCGGTCCAAGCAAGAATTTATGCCAAATATGGTGCAATTTTGTGCCAGAATTATGCTATTAATCTATCATTATCTCATTTCTCTAATACATTTGAGCTAAAACAACGATTGTAATGGAAATTTAAAACATTTATATATTAGGTGAAATGATAAAAAGTGACGAACAGACAATATTATAACTAATAATTTGATGATGTTAGGAAACTCGTAATAAAAACACCATTTTTCTTTAATAGATCACATACGCAATCACTAGTACACTATTTGATATGCAATCACTATTATACTATTTGACAAATGTGTGAAGATCACACATACAAATGTGAAGAAAAACAACAAGTCTTACTTATTACTGCATCATTATCATGCCACTCAGAACCATTTTTCTTTAACAGGTCACATAAACAATTAATAAATACTTGAAAATGTGTGAAAATTACTTCAAATATAACATTTTGTTATTTACTGATATTTCCTGAAAAATTAAAACTAAAAAAAAAGGGGTAAACAAACAAGCCAGTCTCTACTCAAGAAGAAAAACATACGTACTTATTACTTGATCATTATCATGCCACTGAAACACTTTTTCTTTAATAGATCACATACACAATGAATAAATACTTGAAAATTGTGGTAAAATCACTTCAGACATAATTAAAATTTTGATTACTGAAAAAAATAAAACTTAAAAAAGGAAAAAAAGTAATTCTTTACTCATGAAGAAAAAACATTATTAACACTTTACTGATTGTTTGTCATGCCACTGTGGGTATTTATTTATATTCACAAAATTTAACATTCCTTAGTTGGGTTCAAACTTAGCAATTAACTCATTTGTTAGTGCTGCTTTTGAGGCAATTTCACTTGAAGATACATTCACTATAGCTGTGTATGAAATTGAGGAATTTTCTGCATTTTATTTAAAATTTTAGTGAAAATACATTCTAAAATTGTACTAGAACCCTAAGTGTGAAAGAAATTATTGCTAAGCTCCAATTCTTGGGTCAAATTATGCTAAAAACATGAAATTATGCTACATTTGGTAGCACTGGATGACGCCAACTAGCGGCAGCTGGCGGAAACAGTTTGTTTACAAACATCATATGGTCGGGGGTCGGAAACTGGTTTTTGGTGGAAACCGATACAAAGTTTATTGGAAATTTAGTGGCGAAATCCGATTATGTCGAGTTCTAATACGGTCGTGAACCGGGTCTCTACTGTATATATATATATATATATATACAGTTGGCGTCATCCAGTGCTACCAAATGTAGCATAATTTCATGTTTTTTAGCATAATTTGACCCAAGAATTGGAGCTTAGCATAATTTCTTTCACACTTAGGGTTCTAGTACAATTTTAGAATGTATTTTCACTAAAATTTTAAATAAAATGCAGAAAATTCCTCAATTTCATGCACAGCCACAGTGAATGTATCTTCAAGTGAAATTGCCTCAAAAGCAGCACTAACAAATGAGTTAATTGCTAAGTTTGAACCCAACTACGGAATGTTAAATTTTGTGAATATAAATAAATACTCACAGTGGCATGACAAACGATCAGTAAAGTGTTAATAATGTTTTTTCTTCATGAGTAAAGAATTACTTTTTTTCCTTTTTTAAGTTTTATTTTTTCAGTTATCAAAATTTTAATTATGTCTGAAGTGATTTTCACACAATTTTCAATTATTTATTCATTGTGTATGTGATCTGTTAAAGAAAAATAGTATTTTAGTGGCATGATAATGATCAAGTAATAAGTACGTATGTTTTTCTTCTTGAGTAGAGACTGGTTTGTTTGTTTGTTTACCTTTTTTTTTTAGTGTTAATTTTTCAGTAAATATCAGTAAATAACAAAATGTTATATTTGAAGTAATTTTCACACATTTTCAAGTATTTATTAATTGTTTATGTGACCTGTTAAAGAAAAATGGTTCTGAGTGGCATGATAATGATGCAGTAATAAGTAAAATTTGTTGTTTTTCTTCACATTTGTATGTGTGATCTTCACACATTTGTCAAATAGTATAATAGTGATTGCATATCAAATAGTGTACTAGTGATTGCGTATGTGATCTATTAAAGTAAAATGGTGTTTTATTACGAGTTTCCTAACATGTAAAGATCATCAAATTATTAGTTATAATATTGTCTGTTCGTCACTTTGTATCATTTCACCTGATATATAAATGTTTTAAATTTCCATTACATCGTTGTTTTAGCTCAAATGTATTAGAGAAATGAGATAATGATAGATTAATAGCATAATTCTGGCACAAAATTGCACCATATTTGGCATAAATTCTTGCTTGGACCGACTAGCATAATTTAGCAAAACGGTTGGTAACACTGGTGACGCCACTCGACTCGGCATTGTTTAAAGTCCGCAACTAATGTTTACACACATTCAAACATGTGTCGTGTCTTGTACACCTTGCTCGCATTTCGTTTGCTTTTTCGGTGGTATCAACTCTATACGCAGTTACCTTTTGATTCATCATGGGTCCCAACATTACTACTGGCTATCTATTAAAACCTTTTGCTATTGTTAATCTTTGAAATAATGGAAAGTGTTTACATGGCATCTCGCGTTTTTCCTTCTTCAAAATGTTTCCATTATTTCCAACTCCAAAATAAACCTTAAGTTTCGTCTATCCTCTCCTCTGCATGAAAGTGATGAGCGAAAAAAAGATTTAATTAAGCATCCTTGCTTGATTTTTTTTTCAAGCGTAATATTCTAAAGCCATGCTCACACTTGAGGCGCGCGTTTCAGTAGCAAATGCAATACGTATTTAAGTGTTAGGTTTGGAGTGAAGGCAATGTTACATACGTAGGTTACATGTGCGGTTCGGTAGCGAATGCAACCTTTAAGCTTTGTTAAGCTTGCCGGTAAAGAAGAAGTTAGTCATAGCTTATATCAGAGAAGCCACTATGCCATATTAAGTGCGTAGTAATTAAGAAATTAAGAATCTTTTATGTCGTACTATAATACGTCAATGTTTACGTGTAAGATTTGGTAGTGAAACCAGTTACATACGTAACATGTTCGGTTCGTTAGCAACGCAATCTAAGCTTTTTAAGCGTGCCGGCAAAGAAGAGCTTAGCCTTAGGTTAACTCAGAATCCGCTACGGTATACATTAATTATAGAAATTAAGTAGATTCTTTTATATCGACTGTAAAAATACGTCGTTGTTTACGTGTGAAATTTGGTAGTGAAACCACTGTCACATACGTAACTTGTGCCGTTCGGTAGCGAACGCAATCTTAATCTTTGCTAAGCTTGCTGGTAAAGAGGAGGTTAGCCTTAGCTTAATCAGAGAAGCCGCTATGGTATAGAATAATTATAGAAATTAAGACGATTCTTTTATGTCTACTGTAAAAAGACGTCAATGTTTACGTATGAGGTCTGGTAGTGAGACAGTTTACATAATGCAACGCGTGCGCGGTAACGAACGCAATCTGTATGCTTCGTTTATAAGCGTCCTCGTAAAAAAAAAGAGAGGTTGGCTTGATATTAAACTCAAGAGATGCTGGTACGTAATGGTATAGTAATTAAAGACATTAAGAGGATTCTTTTACTTATACGTACGTATATATGTACCATGCAGTACCATAATAATTGTCAAAGTCCAATAAGCTTGAAACCAGCCCTGATATTGGATAATTTGCCGTAAAAGACGCACCTTTTTTATAAGGACATTTGTGAAACAAAATCGTTAGTATCATAACATTACATTTACTGAAAGATAA
Source organism: Macrobrachium nipponense (assembly GCF_015104395.2). Taxonomy (NCBI): domain Eukaryota; kingdom Metazoa; phylum Arthropoda; class Malacostraca; order Decapoda; family Palaemonidae; genus Macrobrachium; species Macrobrachium nipponense. The sequence continues at coordinate 42,980,124 of NC_087212.1, forward strand.
TTTTCAAACGATTTTGTATACAGTTTGCAGTCGACTCCGTAAAAGA
>NC_087212.1:42980669-43010669 GCF_015104395.2 Macrobrachium nipponense
GGCGACAGAAAAATTATGAATATAGAAAATGGGAATGGTTCCTGATACCCACCTCCCAGCGGCGGGAATGGGTACTAACCACCTGGCCGACCACTGCGTGTGTCGGAAGTTTTTTTTTTAAATTCTGTCGGACTTCAGAAATACAGCTATATATATATCTGACAGGTAAGTTTCATGAACAAACTGTGAGTTCTTGTCAGCTGCTGCAGTTCCACGTCTCGACTCGATGTTATGTCTGCGTCGCTCACTTATTATGCCTTCGTTTCATAACATGCTACGTCTTGTTGTTTTTCTTCGAGGGGAAAACAAAACTGTTCACGCTGTGGTACAAAGTCTATGATTGCACTTTTCGTTTATGTCTTCAAGCAGGATTTTATCGATCACTATTATTCTTCTCTATCGTTATTAATTCTAAGTTCTGTTTGTCAATTGGTATCAATGTTGTAACTCAAAATGATATTGTTATGATACAATAAAGTTTCATACATACTTACCTGGCAGATATATACATAGCTAAGACTCCGTCGTCCCCGACAGAAATTCAAATTTCGCGGCACACGCTGCAGGTAGGTCAGGTGATCTACCGTCCTGCCCTGGGTGGCAGGATTAGGAACCATTCCTGTTTTCTATCATATTTTTTCTCTTCCACCTGTCTCCTTGCGGGGAGGCTGGGTGGGCCCTAATCGTAATATATCTGCCAGGTAATATTGTATGAAACTTTATTGTATCATAACAATATCATTTTCATACAATCAACTTACCTGTCAGATATATACATAGCTGATTGGCACCCTTCGGTGGAGGGTAAGAGACAGCTACTATATGGAATAGACAGGTAAACAACATATGTTGTAGGTATAAATAAAACCTTGGTTCCTACCTGATAGGTGGTAGACTTCGTGGGTGTTTGCCCAGTAGTCTGCATCACCTCAAGAAACTTTAGCGAGATATGTGATCTATGGCCAAGAGTTCTTGTGGGTCTGCCGAAGGGGTCTTATCCACTTACTCGGCAGAGCCTGAAAGGAACTTTGTCAATGGGTGCTGATCCACTTATATGACAATACACCTTATGAAGGAGCGCAACACCGATCCCGATCACCTGATCCTAACACGAGGGTTCGCGCTCAATTTGGTTTAAAGAGTTATCCCCACACTCCTTTCAAACCCAATAATTTCACTAACACCCCAATGAATTTCACTAAGTTAATTAAAAAACTTTAACTCAATGTTAAGGATCAGTGTCGGCTCCTTATCCCAGTAACTTATCCGCAGAAACGTATAAAACCCAAAAGAGAAGGATCTCTCCGTAGGTTAACTTGACATCCTTTGTGTAATGAGAAGTCAACACAGAGTTGCCTCTACCGTACAACACAGCTAATATGTCTTATATGACATATTGTTATGTAAAGAACAAGAATTTGTAAAAGCGCGCACTTCCTGCGCTTTGTTTTTAATTCTCAGCTGTTTTGAAGGAATCAAGTCACTAATGAAGTGCTTAGGAGATCTCCATGTTTCAAAGAAGACCAGGGCTTTCTTGAAATGGATCTCACCCGACTGAAGCCTGAAGCCTGGCAGGAACCTCGCGCCTGGCTGGTGCTTCGCTCTTGGTTGGCGCCTAGCACTTGTCTGGTACCTTTCGCTTGACTGGCGCCTCGCATCTGGATGACGCTTCGCGTCTTTAGCTGGAGATTCGCGCCTAGAGCCTGGCTTGGCGCTGCCTGGCTGGCTGCTCGCTGCCTGGCTGGCGCTTTTGTGCCTCCTGGCGCCTCGCGCCTGCCTGGAGGCTTCGGCCGCGGGGCTGGCGCCTTGCGCCTGGCTGGGCGTCTAGCTCCTGGTTGGAGTGCGCCCTTGCGCCTGCCTGGAGCTTTCGCGCTGGCTGGCACTCGCGGCCTGGCTGGCACCTCGCGCTGGCTGGCGTCTCGCGCCAGGTTGGCGCTTTGTGCCTGCCTGGCGCCTCCGCGCCTGGCTGGCGTTCTCGCGCCTGGCTGGCGTCTCGCGCCAGGTTGGCGCTTTGTCCTGCCTGGCGCCTTGCGCCTGCCTGGAGCTTCCAGCCTGGTTGGGCGCTCGCGCTGGTTTGGAGTTGGCGGCCTGCGGCCTGCAGCTTCGCCGCTGGCTGTACCTCGCGCCTGCCTGGCGCCTCGCTCCTGCCTGGCGCCTCGCGCCTGGGTGGCTCCTCCCCACTTGCCGGAGCTTCGAGCTTGGTAGTCTCTCGAGGATGTCTGGCAATGTCCACATCGGACACTCTTATCTGTCCTATATGTTCGCATCTAGCGCATCTGTGTCAGGTTGTAGGCCGGTCTTTCCCCCTCATCAGACAAATGACAGTGTTCTTGGCTGTCCTGCAGGTTTCTTCTTCCTTACTGACTGTGTCAGAAGGTCTTGAGTCGCCTTCTCAGTTAATGAACGAGAAATGTCCTTCACTACTGAGAAGGGAAGGGACAAAAAGTCAGACAAAGGCGAGTACAGAAGCGCTGCCCTCTGAGCGTGGAGACCGCTTTGGTTAAAAGACACTATATACTGTCCTCTTTTTAGAAGAACCTGCTCCAAACAAAGAGAGATCTCAACCGAGCCATCCTGAACCGCTTTGTCTATACAAGACAAAATACACAGAAGGACTTTCTGGTTCGAGTCCTTCAGAATCATGGGCTTTCTTGGACATCACCCCAAGGGACCAATCTAAGAAGTTGAAAACTTCCAATACATGAAAGAGTCCCTTGAGGTAGATGGTCCAGTTCTGAAATGCCCCAAGTTATACGGGCAGAGTTCAAACCTTGTCTACGTGAAGCGTCAACTAAGGTCGAAAAGTCCGCTTCTGACGTAGACGGAAGAGAAATACCCCTATTCTCTCCCGTCTGATATCAAATGCCTCTTTTACCAGCTAGTCTCGCTGGAGGCATGCAGAAGACCCGTTCTAACTAACACCTTCTTCAACTTCATCCAAGAGTTCTAAAGACTGAAGAGCCCTCTTCATCGAAATGGCGGGCTTCATTCTAAGAAAAAAACGAAGATTTCTTCGTCTTTGCACTCGAGAAAAGAGAGCGGCGGAGAAGGAGGAGAGGCAGGAGTCAAGTCGTCTCCATACTCCTCTAGAAGCAAGGCTGTCAAAACATTATAGTTCGACAGTCCTTCTCTTCCTTGAAACTCCTCCTCCGAGTTTACTTCTAACTCGGGGTCTAGATGAGTCTCCGTTGCTAATTCAGTACGTCTTTCCTCTGGAGGAGACAAACTCCTAAAAGGAGAGGGGCTAAGGGAATGATATTCCTTCCTCTTCCCCGCTTTAATAGTTCCTGGAAGGCGCCAACAGCAGGCTTTCTCTCCATAAATGGATGACGCTTCTAGTCAGCCAAGCGTCTGGCTGACGCCTCCCGTTTGTGTGGCTGCTGACGTCTGGTGACGGATGACGCCTCGCGCCTGGAAGACGCTTCGCTCTCAAAAGGCGTCCTAACTGGCGCCAAAATTTTGGTTGGAGCCTCGCGTCTAAAAGCAGCTTTAAATGACTATTCATGTCTTGACGACGTCTCACGTCTCTCTGGCGTTACGTGTCTTCCGTAAGATTCTCCCGATCTCGCCCTCGAACCGAAGCCTCTGCGATATGTTTGGAAGCTTCACGTCTGCATGACGCCTCTCGCTTCGCAGGGGAGAGAGGACGAGAGACTTCTTGATTGGAAGCGCAACGTCCTTCCTACGAGGCGCTAACACTCCCACCAAAGAGGCCAGTTGCTCTTGTACTGGCAAGATAATCTTCCTTGAAGCTTTTCCCACGTCATCTTCAATCGGGGGAGAATAGGAAAGGAAGCAGTCTATAGGAAGCCTGTTCGTCTTCTCACAACTCTTCCCAATAAATGTTAAACATGTTAACAGTTATTATCGTCGATCGAGAAGGATCTCTTTGTTAACGCGAAATAGGAGCGAAAAAAGAGATTCTCGATGCTCTATGCGATATGAGAGTGTCCGTGGAAATGGCCTAAGTGATTAAATGGGTAACGAATCAGGAACGAATCTTGCCGTTACCGAGCTTGGTGTCCGAGAGTCTACTGGACTCCTAGGTTAATAACTCGCTAAAACGAGAAAATCTTGGATGGTGCTCTTGGGCTCACTGCGCCAGGCTGGCGCTTCTGGCGCAAATTTTGCGCCAGGCTGGCGCTTCTGGAGCATTGCGCCAGGTTGGTACTTCTGGCGCGTTGCGGCCGACTGGCGCTTTCCTTCTAATTCTTTTTATGTTATGTGCCAGAACAGCTGTGCCTTTATGGTACCCGACATCCTTTCACATGTTAATTCCGTTCTTAGTAGGAAAAAACTTTATATACGTAGTATAGTCCATTCAGGGAAACAAGTTCTGTCCCAAAGAGAATGTTTCCCATCCGACTCATCCATCTCTTTCTGAGCAAGGTACTCCTAATAAGCTATGCCTTTCGAAGCCTGAGAGCATTACATAATATAATGTTCTGCTGCGATAGAATCCTTTAATAATGTTACCTACGGTAAACCGCATTGAAAGGTTGTACTATCTCTCTTATTGAAAGCTTCTTAGCAAATGGCATACTAATAATTTATTTTTTATGTTAGCTTAATTATCCCCTCAATCCGAGGTTAAGACCGCGATTGTAGGGGAGAGATACGGAAAGTTATTCCCTCCCGGCAGGAGAGAGAGAGATTCGCCCGACCGCTCATGACTGACACCTACATGGTACTGACAGTAACTGGCATAGGCGTACTGCGTTGGTCTCAGGCTCTCAGCGAAAGCAGTCCCCGCTTACTCTTCCAGAGTTGCCAGCTACTCCAATTAATAAAGGAATTTATAAAATTATTATCGAACTTCAGGAAGTTCTTATTAAAGCATATTTAAGCGAAACAAGACTTCGATAAATCTAGAAGCTAAGTAGGTGTAGTCTTAACAATCCCTTTAAGCGTAGTCCTTCCTAGGAAAGACGTAGAAGGATACTTGTAATTGAGTTGCACAGAAAAGAAGTAACTACGGTATGTGTTTATGAATTGACCGTATCGTATTCTCATACAGCAGAAACTCTACTACCTTCTACTATCTTCGTTCTTTTCGTTAATAGAACGATAGAAAGAGTATATATATATATATATATCCTTAAGGAACGAAGTTAATCAAGGAACTCTTTAAATCTTCGTGATTTCTTCATAAATCGCGGAAGAGACAGAATTCCTGTTCATCACTAGGTTTACGGAAGGAAGTAGATATTTTCTATCCGCCATCATACCCAAACATCGATGAGATCTTATTAAGAAAAACTCCCAAAGCTCTTGCCTCCTCAAACGAGGGAAGAGCATGGATGAAGGAGAGAGTCCGCATTGAGAGGAACTGCCTAACAAAGGAGTCTTCTGAATAATGAAAAGGGGCTTCTCTTAGTATCAGAATCCTTCTGACAAAAGCAACGGCCGCCTGTGCGACATCTTGCACATTTGCCAGGGGAAAGTTGTTCAAGTTAAAAATTCAAAGAGGAGTCTCGCGACTGACCTCTCTCTCTAATGAAGATTTTTGAAATCTTCTGACGCCTGGCGTCTGGATCCTTGCGCCTAGCGCCTAGCGTCTGGATAGTTCCGCGCGCCTGGAATGTTCCGCACGCTAGAAAGGAGACTCGCTCCTGGAACGTTCCGCTTGCGTGGAAGGTCCCGTGCGCCCTAATAGATCCGAGCGCCTCTAGTCTTGTTATACGAGCCGCTTGCCAGAAAAACGTTCAATGGAAGCATCCTTCTGATTGCCATTCTACTATAAGGCTCCTTAGTTAAGCCGCCCTGTTTTCTCTTTGAAGGCGCCTTGCGCCAAGAAAAAGTTCTGGAACGCGGCTCTCACTCAGTTGCTGGAACGCGGCTCGCGTTTATCTGTATGAACGAGGCTCGCGCTAGTCTGATGGAACGCGGCTCGCGCTAGTCTGTTGGAACGCGGCTCGCTGCTGGCTGTTGGAACGTGGCTCGCGCTAGCTTGCTGGCTGGCTCTCAGCCTCTCGCTCAGTGAGTCAGTGTTCTCTTATTCAGAGAACGAGCCAGATCGTCCGAACTTCTAACATGTACATTCTTCGTCTTTTCGGATGTAAGATGAAGAAACGGAAGAACAGACGCACTTTTTAAAGGCTGCCTTTGCAATGGCTATCCCTGGCAGTCTGGGACGTTTTACAGATCCCGCCGAGGGAACGCCCGATCGGTGGGGATTCTCCATAACCTCCGTAAGGCTTTCGACTTTCCTTCTCCTCTGGGCTTGTGAGTTTGGAAGAGGTCTAGGCCTGAGAGCGAGACAGAGCCGATCGAACGCACCCTGTACTAACTTATGACGCCTTTCCCAATGGCGAACTTGGCAGTCTGGGACGATCTAGATCCTGCTAGCAGATCTGCCGAGGGGACGCTGATCGGTGGGGATTCTCCATAACCTCCGTAAGGCTTTCGACTTTCCTTCTCCTCTGGGTAATGTGAGCTTGGAAGAGGTCTAGGCCTGGGAGCGAAACAGAGCCGAACAGAACGCACCCTCCACTGCACTAACAGTAAAATCACTTCTTACCTTTCAATAGCTCGTATTTAGAGCTACCTTCCTTTGTCTTCAAATTGCAATATGAATTTGAAGATTCTGTGAAGTAAGAAGGAGATGAGGATACCACACTACTAGTAATGTTAATGCTCTAACTGCTCGTTAGTACGAGAGCTATATAAACTTCTAAAGGAAGCGTAACTATTCTTTCCTTACATCGTCAAGAAGGAAGTTAGCTCAATCAATTCTAACATTTACTACACGTTATTATGAATAAATATTAAAATTTTCCTTCTTGCAAACTATGTGATTGTCTACCGAAAAGTTCGGTAGTTACACGTAAACAATTCTTCGAAATTTTCGAAGCCAAAGTTATCAAAACAAATTAATATGCGTATGCCGAACCAAAGATCCAGTACTTCCCTGCAAAAGATAGCCCAGAAGATCGATGGCGATGAAATCCAAAAATCAAGTCAAGAGGAACTGCAAACGTTGTTTACATTCCAAGCGACAGAAAAAATATGATAGAAAACAGGAATGGTTCCTAATCCTGCCACCCAGGGCAGGACGGTAGATCACCTGACCTACCTGCAGCGTGTGCCGCGAAATTTGAATTTCTGTCGGGGACGACGGAGTCTTAGCTATGTATATATCTGACAGGTAAGTTGATTGTATGAAAATGTGTATTTATTTAACTATCTTCACTGCACGTTACGTCTCCTGGATCCCACCGCTGCCACCATTTTTATGTTGTGCCCTCTTTTAAGGTAAGAGTTTTCGAGTGTATGTTCACTTGCCTGCTCCTTTCTTCTTGATGATTCGTTCTGCAGTCTGATTCTATTTTTAACTTTACGCTTCTTCTTAATGATAGTTCTGGATTAGTAATCTTAATCGGCTTAGTCTCTCAAGAGAAGTTTGAATGAGACAAACGGCAGTTTCTTTCTTTACTGTTGCAAAGAATAAAAGTTACAACTACAAAGCTTATAAATCTATTTTTGGACCCTGGCAATATTTCTGCTTCTTTACTGAACGACAGCAGCCGGTCCTCTCTGTCTTCTTCTGTTGTTCTGAAATTCAGCAACCCTCCATTCGAATTTGACACCACCTCCTTATGCGGTGTAGGTTCTGGTTCTCCGCTCAATTGGATTCTTGATTCATGGAGTGGTCTTTCCTTATCTTTTCCCCATCCCCTTTTAGGTGGAGATAACATGTTAATCCCTCCTCTTCCAGGTGAAGTCAATAAATCAACATGTCAATACCTCCTCCTGGAGGTGGAGCTGCATTCTCGATAGAAGCTGAGTAAGTCTGATGCGAGGTCACAGGTCAAAGATTTTATGATGGTCTTCAGATTTTAATTGCGATGGTGTTATGGTCCAACTTCCTGTGACTAAAGTTTTGTTAATCAAATTCTGGCTCACACACCAAAGCTCAATTCTCTCTCTCTCTCTTCCTCTTTCTTGTTATTTTCATTGTACATACTCTGATTATTCTCTCTCCTTTTTCTTTCTCATTATTTTCACTGTACTTTGATTATTCTCTCTTTCTCTTTTTACGCTACCCTATCTACTATTATTTCTTATAGCTATCATTACAAGTGAATTAGGATGCAATATCAGTAGCACTATGTAGAAACTTCACATTTTTATAGGGTGGGTTTAACTTTGCCGATTCATATGTCTAATGTCACTAAGTCTTTCTGATCTAGCCTACTACCTTCTTGGAAGCCTGATTTCAGTGTCATTATGCTAAAAACAGGAAATTTGGTTTTTGGGGGTTCCCCCAACCCCTGAGCAGTGTTTCCCCACTTTAGAACACCAACGTACAGAGTATACAATTGGTGGGCCATATTGTGTAGTTTGTTTTGGGCACAATGTGCACTCTCTCTGGTACAAAATGGAATTTTTATGGAATTTTTTCTACTAATAGGTCAGTATTCCTCCCCCACCTCACCCTACACTTTCCAATGCATCCTCGCAGGCCGGCTGACAACAGAGGAAAATCTGAATGGAAAACTAAACATACACAAACCATCCGAAAAGGATGGGTGAATAGATGGTTCAAACTAAACCTATCCTATTATTTTTTGTTTACTTTTCACTCCATCGTCCTCCTACCAGACGTGGGAATACAGCTATCATAATAGAGAGGCTAGAGAGGTATGATTCATTTCAAAAACTGATATACCTACCTAACCAAACTCAAAATCATCACTTCCCTCAAGCTAGTTTTGTTATAATATAGCCCAAGTGAGAAGCAAAGCTGCTCTTTAACCACCTGTGATATGGTAAAGCCTCAAGGATAAATGCCCAACACTTAGAAAAAATCAAAATACTATAAAGGATAGAAAAACTTCCATCCCTTTGTTTGGTAACAACCAAACTGGCAAAGTGAATGGGTGAATGGACTATTGTACTACTGTCAAAGTGACGTAACCATAAGGCTAGTGGTGAGCCACCACACAAGGATCTGTCACATGCAAACTCATTCCGAGAATAGGTACATAGCTACAGCCTTGGGATCATAAACAAGAGTAGGGCTAGTAATACAACCAGGCATGTTCCAGGCACACCCCTGGTGAAATGGACAACGGGATACCTAAGCTAACACTCTGTAAAACAAGCATGCTTGGTGGGATCTACAAAAGCCTATCTAGTATAACAGAAACCATCAATTCCCAGAGCAAAAGTGTGCACTCTCAACGTCACATTAGGTAACCGGTTTGGTTTGGGCAAAAAAAAAAAAATAAAATAAATAAATAAACAGAAATAAAAAGGTATGCCAATACTAGGGTAGAACATCACGACAGGCCAACCCTCATCACGGTAGACGGGTCTTATTCACTCGATATTTAATTGGTGAAACATGAATACAATTGCAACTCTAAGCATACCATTTAAAAGACTGAAGTTTCGTCAACATATTGTGATATATGAAAGCCCCATACGAACTAAAATAAGCATGTGAGCTCTTCGTAAAATATGTTTTCAAGGCAGTTTTGAAATCCAATATGGCGGCTACGTTTTGCATGGACGGTTCTCATCAGTGACGGCCACCATCTTTCCCCAGCCTTCCCAGCACTCATTTGAACAATGTTAGCGTATGTATGTAACGTTTATTGATCTTACTCAAGATTGCAGTTGTAATCAGCACAATAAAACAACATTTTGTTGCCTATATTAGTGAAAGTATGAAACTTGTTATTCCCGGGGTTATGGTTGGAACTGAATTCATTCTTACCTTGTAATCGGCGGTTTTTATCCTTACTGCCATCACAACTGAAACTCCACAGTGCTTATTTGATTGTTATTATACACATTTTGGTCTCAGTTCACTCCACATTGCACTTTAAACCCGTTGCTGTTCCTGGTTTCTAAGCGCGCGCGCCATAAACACAATTTCGAACAGCAGACGACGACAGACGACGAAACTGCAAAGTTTTATTCCCTAAACTGTTTACTTTACTCGTTATTTAGTTTAAATTTACTTTATTTAAAAATTTTGATTTAATTCATGTATATTATCCCTTTTTTGCAACCAAATTACCCCGAAAAATTACAGATATTTCTAAAGTAGATAAAATCAAATGTTTCTAAAGTTTTCGTACATCTGGCTGCCGAAAACCATAGAGGAACGAATACGGAAAAGTGCAGAGGAACGACTACGTTTTTTTTTTTTTTTGCTTTTTTGTTTTTGCTAGCACTTTTCATTGATTTCAGTCTTTATTAGTATTTTGAATTCTTTAATAATCGTATGCCAGAAATAAATGTAACCTTTAATGTTTGCATGCTAAGAATGGCAAAATCATCGTTGCCACATTAGTGGAGGCTTCACACATACGCCGTTCCATTATTATCCTGTTAAGCGTCCGCCCCTGATGAGCTCGCTGCTAACGTACCGTCACGCTTTTTTTGTAATCAGCGATCATAGCACTGATGATAGTTTTTCAAAGTTAATATTGATTTTTATGCTTGTTGTTCATACTGTAATTAACTGTAGGAAATTCTCTCTCTCTCTCTCTCTCTCTCTCTCTCTCTCTCTCTCTCTCTCTCGGAGTCCAGTCACTCGGCAAAGAAAAGTCATCTTCACTCCCGCAATTGGAAGAAAAGTTTGTATCATCACTGGAGGATTCAGAACTAGAGCTCTCATCATCAAATAGGTTATCAATATCACACTCCTCATCTAGTATTTGATTGATCTCACCTGAAGAAATATGCCTCCTCTTTGGGACATTCATTGTGAAAGACGCGAAATCCAATTTGTCTCGATAAACGCCCGAAGCGTATTGATAGAAAACCAACAGGGACAGGCAGTTTTCTAGCATAAGCGACCACCAGGAAAGAGTTGCCAGGCTGGAAATAAGTTTCCCATGTGCTGAGAGTGTTACCAAATGATGTTCCTACACTTTCTATACGAGTAAACGTATTATTACGGGGCTGACGGCTTGACAAGCACAGTTAAAGTCTTGAACGTAATATCCCGTTGAAGGCGCTACCGAGTAGATCGCGGTAAACGTATTATTACGTGGGTGACGCTTAACAGGTTATAAACTGTTTCCATGAATTCTAGTTGTCATAGTAATGCAATAATGATAAAATTGCTTTAATATTTATGTATATATACTTCCAATACATAGCCTAATTTCACCAATTTCAACGTTTTGTGTGTAGTCTTATACCCAGTTTGGAGGGTCAACACATACCGAATGGCAACAGAGAGAGAGAGAGAGAGAGAGAGAGAGAGAGAGAGAGAGAGAGAGAGAGAGAGAGAGAGAGGAAGGCGGAGGAACGAAGAAGAAAAGGGATGGCGGTGTAATGCACTATAGCAAAATCTCGTTCTGTTAAGAGTGTTCGTTACAGAAATAGGTATTGCCCAAAAACCTGCTTGCACTGTCTCTGAAACCCATAGTAGACATGCTGCTTAGTTGTCAATCAAGTTTTTATAACCAAGTATTTTTTACAAGCTAGCTATTGAATAAATTTGTATTTTTCTCAGTCAAAACATATGCCCCTCAATGCTAACTTTCCTCTTTTAACGACTTTCTGGTCATTGCAAATTCGGCCCCATAATTTCTTATGGTGCGAAAACAGACAGAGGCCCATGAACCGAAAACTATTGCGTCACACTACGGCGATAATCCAGCAGTAAAACATCTTCATATATCCAAAAAGTAAATAATAAAGATATATATGCGCATTACAATTATAACAATTACATGTATAGCTGATAACAATCTGCATGAATAACTGGTAAACTGTTCTGCAATGACAGTTGAGTATAGCAATTATTTACAATAGGTACGAAAGTCAAGATGTCGTGACGTCATAATACAGAACTTGAAAGAACGTTCTAATTCAGAAAAATAATTACTTAAATTTGAGTCAGAGTCGAGTTACTTTTTCAATAACGAATATTTTCAAATTAATCATCATAAATATGTAAAATATTGATGTTTTACTACTTATTTAAAAATTAGCTAAGAGCACGCTTCTCGTCATCTTCTACCAAAACAGCTGTTTACTCCTGGCTTCTTGTTGGTGAGAAATCGTGTTTCGATTGTTGTGATAAAAGTGCTCCAGCGTCTGTGGGTACAAGTGGTGTGCGGATTTATCACAGGAAATGGAAAGTTTGTTGACACAAGCGACTCCGTAAACATCGAGATGGCGTCAATCTTCGAAACATTTTTAGTTGTAAGTAAAAATTTCTAAAGCGTTTTAGTGAGATTTCCACTGCCGTGGGCGCCATTTTCAGTACCCTCTGTTTAAATCTTAAAATTTGGCCTTAATTTCTAACTTTGGAGAAAATACTTACTTCGAAAGGAGAGTAGAGGTCTTTAGCTCCGTTTCTCACCAACAACAAGTCGCGACTGATGCCCATCTCGGGTGTCAGGACGCGTTATAATGTACTTTTTCGGAGGGTGGCTAGGTGTTGATTGTAGGTGGCCTGCTTGGCCTGCTGTGATGTTTTACCCTATACTTCTGTGAGCAGTGGCTGCGTAAAGCACTCAATAAATCTAAAAAAATAAATGAGTTCTAGGTAACTCAGCATCAGCAAGGATGCAAGAATGTGTCCTTTGGCCTAATGGTGGTTACCAAAAGCAAATAGGTTAGGTAGCTACGGTGCTTGGTGACAGGCCTATGCCTAGCCTATACAGGAATTTCTCTTTGTCCCCATAAATACCTTGTCACCAAATTTCAAAGACGACGAGCTGGGGCTAAGGAATACTCCTATACCTACTATAAAAGGAAGTCTGTATTCCCATACAACAGTTGTACTAGCCTAGGTAGCAGGCTACCTCAGTAGTAGGTAGATATAGGCATCGCCGCATCAAGTAGCCAGAGTTACCAACCATAAACTAAGTTCACACAAACGTCATTGATCTATCCAGATGGTAATACCTAAATTCGACAACAAACTCACGGTTCCTACGCTAATAACAAGGAGTAGAGAGAACTGTGAACTGATTCACCTAAACACGGCAAGAGATCAGTTTCGTTTACAAAGCGAGTTTAGTTACGACGTCTTCCGTCAGGGGATCGAAAAATAAAAGCAAAATATTTAATAAAAAACAAATCATAAGTTATGTCGCTATTTTGTAACTTTCCCCCTGGTATTGTGTAAAAGGGAACATTTTCATTGTTTTCTGAAGAATTACCCAACCGAAACATGTGTCGAAAGTAAAAGAAACATTTAACTACTGCACATTTAGACAAAATATTTTCAATGATTAAATACCTAGGACTCACCACAGCAGTAAGATGTTGTATATATATATATATATATATATATATCATAGTATATATATCTATATATATATATTATACACAGATATAAAAGCTTTTATATGTATATATATATATATATATATATATATATATAATATATATGCAATTTCTCCAGTACTTACTTCATATTCATTGGTAAAAATAAGAGCTAAATTTCGAGGGTGTAACCCTATGTCATTCATTAGTGAAAATAAGGGTTAAATTTCGAGGCTGTAACCCTATGTCATATTCATTAGTAAAAATAAGGGCTAATTTTCGAGGCTGTCACGAAAACTTGGAATTCGTTTTTTTTTTTTTTTTCTTTTACTATGTAAATTTATGTTATTCCATCTTGGTGAATTCTACCAAAAAGGCCGTAAATTGAATAATCACAAAGTGGCAACTCTGCTTTCCAGAACAAACCATCAAACGTTGACATACACCAAACCTTCATTAACCCCTAAACTTACACACCAAACTTTCACGAATATTTAGACGCAAAACATTCATTAACATTTGCAAAACATTCACTAAACCCTAAAAATTTGCTAAACACTCAAGGCTTTGCAGCGGTGCTCTGATGGAAGGCCACCGAACTGCATAATATTGGTTAGAGATCGCAACTCTAGTTATATATATATATATATATATATATATATATATATATATATATATATATATATATATATATATATATATTTATACCGTTTATGGTACACACACATAAGCATAGTTTTCAAAACCATCGCAACTTCGATAATTACAGACGGACTGTCAACACTTTGTTGACCACTGGAATCTACAAACAGTCATCTCAATCTTTCATAAATGCGATGATACCAGATTAGAAAGCATCACAAAAGGTATAAAGTTAATGCACACCGCGCATAAACTGCACGTTCAGCTTGTCCTAATTTGATAAGTTGGGATTAATATCTCATAAATAAATCCATCCACATGAAAATATCCCAAAATTTCGGTACCTTCGTTATTTACTTAATTACAATTTTCATCGCCACAGAAATAACTGGAATTTAAATACCACTGACAAATAACTTTATAATCGCTTGACAAAGCCTATCAAGCAACGACATGGTCATTTTAATAGACTATATTACAAACTTATAAAACAAAACAGACCTGTGTAAGGCTTGTTTGACGTACACAACGGTAAACCAGGAACACAGTGATATTATCTACCCCAACTAAATTATAAATAGCCCTAACATAGGATGTCAGTGCGGTAATCAGTCATTTGTAACTGCTAGTTTTTCAGTTACCTGTTATCATTTCTAAATGGGAACTTTCCAGGGGTAATTGTTTGCATCACTCATGTCTTTTCATGGTTTGGAGCTCGGACAATTATGGAATTAAGCCAGTCTTCAGGGAACAAATTTTCAGAAAAAAATAGAAATGTAAAATATATGATTCAGTACAGCTGTTGGAACATATTCAAACAAATGTTATCTCTACCAGTCTAAAATGACTTCTGTACTTTATTATCTATTGTAATGTATACTACCTTCTACCGTATAAATATTTATTTCCAATGGACGCATCTTAAACTTTACAATGTGCTGACTTGTTTAAGCCAACAAAATTATTGAAGTAAAGTAACAGAATAATAACAAATAACATAAAAGTTTCGATTTTATAAAATCAGTATACATGGAAATTGTGGAGGAATGAAAAGCAAATTAATTTGTGCAATACAAAGACTAAATGACTTACGTGTAATCTAATTCTTCTGTACTAAAATATCTATTGTAATGTAGACAATACAGACATTTAATGCATTAAAGATATCAGGATTATAGTAAAAAAAAAATTCTTTTTAATTTTATGGTATTCTTTTCAATTTGCAAAGAATTATAGTCAATACACGATACATACTGAGGGTGTAACATATGAACAGAGGGTAAAGATTTATTCCAACTAAAATTTTGGTTAATTCAGTCATTCCATTATATGGCATGCAACATCAATACTGTTAACTCACACAAATATTCTTTGCAATCATTCTCAGTTTTCTGGAAATTGGATATGAAGCCTACTAAACATTCCTAATCAAAATTCAGTCGCGAGAAATCGTAGAGGAAACGTCAAGGAGAAAAGATGGGAATTGTAAAGTCATGTCTTTTCTAACCATGCATTTGCTTTTGCTTACTTGGGGAGAAGGCCTGCAAACTACTTTGTTGTTTCTGGGGGGTAAGAAAGGTCTAAAAAGGTATGGAGAATGTGTTTCACGTTGAATTTTTGGATAGGATATTTATGATTCATGGAAATGTAAAAATTAATAATGTGCATGTTAAACACCACAGAATAATTATTTGTCATAAAATATATCATATTTTTCCATTTTCGTTGGTGAAACAAAGGGCTATCTGTTCGTAGATTTTAGCAAATTTTAATTTATTTGATGTATACTGAATTTTGGGGCTATTTTTCTGATAGATTTGAGCCCACAACTGTAGTAATAGCCGCATTACGACTGAATAATGACCAAATTACGATCAAGTCTCCTCGTTTCCTCACACAGTCACCAAGTTTCACAACGGACGCCAAGTAAGTTATTGAGCTGTCACAAACTGGAACAGGTATCGATGCAGGTGACTGTATACAGCAGAGCTTCTGTTCTCTAATTTCTGATTTTATAGAAACAAACCTTTCTCTCTCTCTATAACAAAGAGAGGGACAGACAATGAGAACCCATTGCTTTGTATGGCCTTATAATTGTCTCTGATAATTAAAGGTTCTATTTACTCTTTCATCTCGAATGATGTTGCTTTTACACCCATCTATTCAAGAAAATGCCCAGAAGTCTGACAGTGGAATATACAATTCCTATATGTTGTTGATTTTGTTAGAGTTAAGGTCTTCTTTCCTTGATCTTTCGACTGGTCAGTTCAGAGACTTATTCAGCTTCCTCCCTCCAAGAAGTAAGTCTCCCTATATAAAGACTGAAAGGTTTGTATACATCGTGTAGGAACAAATGACAAATTTTGAAAGTAATTTGTGTTTTCCGAACTACTATAAAAGTCTGAGGTCTTTATACTTAATGCCCACCTCATACCACCCATCAAGCTGACACAATTACCTGGGCTGAAAGCAAAGTGACGCTTTACCATCCGGATGGGAGGCCCTCCCACCCGGTCATTAGGTAATTAACTACCATTCCACCTTGTTAAAAGTTTAACATCCAGTTTCCAGCTTCACTGAATAGTAATTCCTACATAAAAACCTAAGGTTTGTGTAGTTAGGAAAAATACAAATTACATACATTCAAAATTTGTCCTTTTCCCTGTGAAGGCAGGAATGACAACCTTCAGAATTTTAAAAGCTGGCATAATTTGATGCTGTGAGGTATAAGCAACAACTTTGCTGGTGGCATTGGCAGTGCTGGAGTCCAGTGTTAATAACTTATCATCAGCTGCTCGATGCTCCTGCTGGCTCTCTCAAGCAAGTCTTAGTGAGGTTGCAGCTGCGTCCAACTCCTTCACCTTACGAGTCTTGTAGTACATCTCTGCCCTATTGTTGAGGTTCATGACCCCAGCTTCAGTATCCTGAAGGTGCAGTTTGATAATAGAAGAGGCAACTTCTCTTCATTCTTGACCTTCTTATGGAGTTGCTTCAGTTGATGTCTGGCAGAATCATAAATCTTCTCTTGAGCATTACCGGGGGTTGTGAGAGCTGGTGCTTAGGGCATGGGGGCAAGTGATATATGAGCAGCAAAACACATAGATCAAGTGGGCTTGAGTGGCAATTTCTTGCTTATCTTCTTGCTAGGCACGAAGAACTGTTATAAAGAGCAATTATTTACTTACTAGGAAGCAACAATGCACAACAGAAGTGTACTAAAATGTTTCAAGGAAGGATAAAACTTAGGCAAAAAATTATATGAAGAGAATGAGAAAATATATGTCAATACAACCTTGAAAAACAACCTTCGCATTGTTCAATATCTTTACCTGGCTATGCAGCCCTAAATTGACTTCATATATTTTTATTTAACAGGGTTAATTTACAACAAGGTGATTAGATAAGTTACTCAAAATGATGGAAGTAGTAAACTCTGAGGTACAAACATAAAATTTTTTTGAACGTCATGTACAAGTAACCAGGATGGGAAATGGGAGAAATCAACACACTGCTAAACTCGCTGCAGCTATTTCTTTTTTTTAACTCAGATTGTAAGTTAAGTCTGAGAAAAAATCTACCACATCAAATACACCAAAGTAGAGTAAGCTTTCACAGCCAGCTAATCAATGTTTCAGTGTTGCTGATCCACTGGATGAACAAAAATTATGAAAAAAAGGGATTTTGACGTAGGAAAAATCTATTTCTGGGCGAGGAAGCCGTGTCGCTCCGTGAAATGTGTCCTCTTTAGCACTATTTCTAGTAAAATATTGCTATGATACCAGAGAACTGCTAAATTGGACATGTCAGAAGTCTCTGACTCGCTCACCTAAATAAAAGGTGTCGGTATAGAACTGGGGCGAGTGTTAAACACTACCACAGCAACCCCTCCAATTAGCCTTTTCCTCATCAAAAGACCCTGAAAACGGGGAGCCGAACTTTACATCAATGATGATCTATTTTCTCCCCATTTGACAGGTAAATGCACTCATGAATTGCTAGGTTATGTACTTGAAAAAGAATGCTGATGACCCAATTAGGTTCCTAGGCACTACAAATACTTTTACATATAAAATCAGTTAAATATCACTCCCCTATACAATACATGAAATTGTTAACAATTTTGCCGCAAATTTAAGGAAATTAAGACAAACCCATAATTCTATTTTTTAAATTATTATACCATATGTGTAAGAAAATAAGAGACATTTGTAACACTTGTGTTTAAAAAATATATTTTATGTGATACAAATCAGGTAGTGCTCTAAACAATTCCCCTATACACTTAACTTCAGCCTACAAAACTTTTGTATGTATTTAATAGCTACATTTTTATAGTATTGTTATTTCATCCTTTTCTACCATTTTAGATTTACTGTATTTTTAGATAAATCTGTTGAATTGAATGTTAAGTGTATTGTAGAAGTTAGTTTATATGGAATTACTGTTAGCTGTAAGATATCTATAAAATATTTAAGGGCAGTTTATAATGTATACAGGGTCTTTGGTACTTAATGGACATTGCTTATAGAAAGCCAGAGCCATAAAGAGTCTGTTAAGTTGAGGCACTATTTATATTACAGTAATACAGCACTGGTTTTAATGTCCTTGGACAAGGCCCCAGATGACTGGAAAAAGGTCAAATATACAGTTTGCCATTATGCAATCTGTTGTCTCCTCTACAATAACAATCTTGATCAATAAACGCATCATAAAATTATCTGTATCTTAGTTTAAATTTCTCAAAAGGCATGATTTACTTAAATTTACTATCCACAAAATCTAACAGCATTATTCTACTCTCATTTCTCTTCTTTAATTACAATGAATTTATTTATATTATACAGTAATATCAGACTTTGTTATTTTGCTTACTGTGTGATAAAAATACTTTAAGAGTTCCACAGCTATTTTCTTTTACTTATTATGTATGTACTCACAAACTTAGAATAAGTGAATTTGAAATAAATTCTTGAACCTTTTGGCATACAAAACCAGTTTCAAAATCGCACAATAATCTAACTAGAAGTCGGGACATAGCAGCTATAAAGATGACCGTTTCATTATGATGTGCCACTTTCAGTAGATAGTTACTGCTGTTACCTAACACACTTTGAGTGAAAGGGACTTTCGGGAGAGATGCAGAGAGTGATTAAAAACAACAGATATAAACAGAGAAAGTGTATCAGATTTTATGTAAGTTTACATATACATATATAAAAACAAATTGACCTGCAAAAGTCAACTGTGGCATTAGACTTGAAGTGCAAAGCAGTGCTATTATATCTGAGGCCACATTCAAATCTGGACCATACTGCATAAAAATTCACTGATTAGTCCTTGGACTGAGGAGTTTCAGTTCTAAAATAATCCATGAAATAATTCTTGTACCCTTAAAGCTATATCTATCACATTCTGTGAATGACCAGTAAAGTACTAAATTTTAAAAACATAAAACTTGTTTCTTTCATACAACCCTATCCATCACATATACTACACCTGATAATCATGTCCCACATAGTCCCAGGTTTACAGCCTTTTGCCTGTCAGGCATATGATAAGTTTCACTGTGCAGGCAACATCTGTATCTCCAGTGTGTATCAAGAACATACAACATTTTCTGCATAGACTGTATGTAAAGCAGTTATTTGTGGGACTGAGAATAGAGCACAGTCTCTATATTACTGATAGGTTTGAATGAAAAACCTTGTTTTGTGTAACAAAAATAATTGTTTCGTCTCAAACCCATCAATTATATTTATGTTAAAATAAAGGGTTATGTACTACATAAAACATTACTTGTTCGCATCTACAAAAGAGTTTTACATTACGGCACCAGTACTTTGTACTACCTCATGCAGTATCTTATTGTATTCCATAACAAGATGCATTGCCTGATTTTTAAGGGGTAAAAAGTTTGACTCCGCCTTCTTTTGAGCTATGAATTCCCTAAGCGTGAAGTTAGTTTGTTCAAGATGGGACCATTTCTTTTCCAGGCTTACCAGTTGTGTATAGGTTTCATTCTCATTCAGATGAGTCTGCAATGTGCAATAAAAAGAATTAGTAGAGCTTCAATTGAATATTCTACATGATATAACAGATGGCATTATGCCTATACATTGGGACCTAGAAATCATACAAGTTAATTATTTTTTATATCAGTTAACAATGTAGCACTACAAATATTAACAATCATAAAAGATATGCCCTAAGGCATATACATATTCTCATTTCAAGTCTCTTGATCTGCTAACCTACAGTAAACAGAATATTCAAAGTTTCTATGGTTATCATATAAATCCAAGATAACTGACATCTTACACACTTATAATGAGGCAGTACCTTTGACCAGCACATTTGACAGCAGACTCAATGCTGATTAAGGCAGTTTTAATGCATGATGAGCCATGGTATAAATAAATATACCACACAAAATAAAAACCACTGAGGCAATTTGGAATGCAGTAATTTTGATATTGTGAACCCGATTCATACATAAAGAATCCTGTTTACTTTACTTGAGCTTTTTGTTTATAATAATACCCAACAAAATTTTGCCATACCACTCATCTGGAGTATATCTTACTCCATTAAAATGCTAATACAACTTCAATACTTGCTAATCCCATTCATATTGGTTGAATTTAATGAATAACACTACAACAAATGTCACAAAATTGGGACTTGTAGGTGGGTACTGATGGAACACTATATATGGTACTGAAGGTTTTTCGGACAGCTGGACACCAAGCTACATCGCCTCCTGCCTTTTATCTCTCATTCATTTATCGTCTATGGACTTCCTATCTAACTCATTTAGCTTAACCTTGCTTTAATTTTCTGGCAAATTAAACTACTTCATAATAAATAAAAAATTAATCATACTGAATTTAGAACTCTCATGAAAATAAATGACAAGGGGAACCCATTACATCAAATAATAAAAACAGCACCTTCACACTTGAGATAGAAAATAACTAACCTTAAGTGTACTGACTTCATTTGTAACATCTTGGACACTCTGCTTAATAGAAGTTTTTCTGTGTTCCAATTCATCCTTTTGCTTGACAAGTTCTTTTCTCTTTTCTTCCAACTTTGTTTTCAAACTATCCAAATCGGAGAACTCAATCAATTCTGTCTCCATGCGAGCCAACTTTTCTTTCAGCTCAACCATTTCATTCTGCACTTTGTTTTCTAAGGCTTCAATCTGCAATAAAAACATCACAATAATGATCATGAACAAATTTGTCAATCTTTATCTCCAATATTATTTCACTAGACAACTAAGATTTACAATATAGAAAATATAAAGACCTTTCATGAAATGACAACAAATATGTTAGCTGCTCTTCAAAGGTGATTAAGAATGTGTCATATATGGGGCAACAGATTCTATTGAGATGAGACTAGAATGCTCAACAAATGCCTGTGTTTGTTTTGAAAAGCTTCTATGGTCAATAGGCCAATCAGCGAATATTTCATGTGAATGGATGCCGGCTGCTGACGAACAATGAATACCTCGGGTCAAGGAGACGAGCACGAACGAGCATAAGTTGACCCTGTGAATGGGTATGTAACTCGAAGAAGTAAAGGTATCGCCTGAACTTTATGTCACAAAGGAATTCAAACAGAACTTTTAAGAACACTTGGTTGCGTAAGTTTGTTTGCACATCAGGGCCCCTGTGAACGCAATACGTAACTATGTATAATCCGATATCAAATTGGAAGTTATTCATTAGCCTGCCAACAGTAAAGTAAGAATCAGTGAGGTGAAGCCAGAGTTGGAACGTGCACAGAGATCCAGTTAAATAAAGCATTTTAGTATTGGAGTGAAGAGACACTTTTATTGAACATTGAACATTCTCCATTGCACTGTTTGAAGACTATATTTCTAGTAGAAAACATCTGAGTTTTAAATCAGTTTTTCCCTTGTATACAAGAATGATTTTAGTTCATTTCCCTTCTTTTAATGCTCCTCTGTGTTATTTGATTTCTGAAGGTTATAATTTCTTTCCCTTCACACTGATTCAATGCTACCATTCAGAATGGGAATTCTTGACTTTTATTTTTGACTACTCTTTTTTCACATATTTGTTAGCGGGGAAAAAGTAGAGGTAACTAATGTGAATTAATGTGTCTCATTGGGAGATGGCGTGTAGTATTCGTTTTGAGATGATTTCTTTTGCTAGGAGTGAGAACACTTCATTTCTTGGATTTTTCAATTCATTTTTTTTCTTTTTCAAGTTACTTTTTTGGGAAATAAAGGTTTTATTTTTGGATATCTTTGGAGTTTGGTTTTGACCTTAGTGTGATAATAGCAGAAATGCTGGTTGGAGATTCTTCTTAAGGTAGGCATCAGATGTCTGTTTTGAGAGGGGCCCACGTTACCAAATCTTTTCAAATGTAAAGCTATAAATAGACCTTGTAATAAATATACTGATACAGTCATTAAATCATTGTATCATGACTATATTTCCTCTACCTGAACCTCATGCTGAAATTTTGCATAGCAAGCTAAGCCTTGACAGTAATTGACAATAACCCCACACACTAAACTAATGGCATGCGTTCTACAAGATTAAACAGGCATAAAGCCTTACTGAATTCTATACAATCCAACACATCTAGTAGTTCGTTTGACATAATATGAATGCCCCCAAATGAACAGTCCCTCAGTAGCGTCAAGAGAATAATGAAAGCATTTCCTCCATCATCTGTCCCTCACATATCATCTTGCCTAGAGTTCAATGTTAGTATAGTAAAATCATACAGTCTTTAACATCTTGTGGTATCCATTTCCTACAAAATGTAAGGAATTTGCTTCTACTAGTTTAAAGTAAACGCTTCTGCTACCCAAAACTAAAGCATTTCTTTGAAACTTTTTATAAAATGAGATGGTGTAAAGTCAATGATTCATTACTCTTAATTTATACTAGAAACATTTTTGCATTCTCAGCTCCAACACATATCTTTAAAAAATTATGATAAACTATGCATACTTATATACACACATACATAAATAACACATACATAAAACAGAAAACTGGAATACATAATAAACACAGCCCCTAAGAATAAAAAAAAAAAAGGTATACAAAGTGTAGTTGCGTTTAAACCTTTGTAAATCCAATAACATCAACTTATGTCCACTAAGATTCTGATGATGTAATTCAAAGAAAATCCTTAAATATCATAAATATCTTTATGTCAGGTGGCATTTGAATGATATCTAGAGAGTGTTTATGGACAGTTTAACTCCATCTCCTACTTAATCCTACTTAATCAAACAATTAAGTTTCAGGTTGGATGGTACTGAACATTCAGTTTTATTTTGTTAAACACAGAAAGAGTGGGACACTTGTGGTTGTTTAGTTTAGGGGCTCCTTTATCAGGCATTGTTAAGCACTCTTAAAATACTGGCCTGATCCAATGTAAACTCTCTTTTTCTGTTTTCATTGGGTAAAAGATCCAGGATGCTGCTCATTGAAATGGCATGTCCATTTGTGTGACGCAGATGGTTTTTTTTGTCATACTCTGATGGGATGGTTTATATATATGGTGTCCTTTTTTATAGTTTTGACTAGTGATGCCCCAAGATGACACTATCATTTGTTTGTCTCAGTATCACTGCAATCACCAGAAATTAGAAATACTGTATACTCTTTAATTTGTCATACAAAAAGGCATCTAATTTTGATCATCGTCATTCATCATTAATGTTTTTATGTAAGGTTTCCCTTATACATCATCCAATATATCAAGATTTCTCTCCACTTTTTTGTTTAATATATTTTCTGAACTTTAGGCCATAGATCTCTCTCATGCTACAGCGAGCTGTCCCATTCTGTTAACTATGATGTCAAAGGTAACAAAGCTGCCTTTGACATCATAGTGAACAGAATGGGATAGCTCACTGTAGCATAAGAGATCTATGGTCTGGAGTTAAGGAAATATGTTAAGCAGAAAACTGGAGAGAAATCATGATATATTGATGATGTATAACAGAAACCTTACATAAAAACATTAATGATGAACGATGATGATCAAAATTAGATGTCTTTTTGAATGACTAAATTAAACAGTACAATATTTCTAATTTCTGGTGATTGCAGTGATAATGAGACAAACAAAACTTTGTCATCTTGGGACATCACTAGTCAAAACTATAAGAAAGAACACCATATATACAAACCATCCCATCAGAGGATGACAAAAAAAAAAAAAAAAAAAAAAAAAAAAAAAAAAAACTACGTCACGCAAGGGGACATGTCATATCAAAGAGCAGTATTTTGGATCTTTTATCCAATGAAAACAGAAAAGAGAGTTTACACTGGATCAAGCCAGTATTTTCAGAATGATTAACAATGCATGATAAACGAGCCCCTAAACTAAACAACCACAAGTGTCTTCCAAAACTTTTTTCCCTGCATGAGCCCATTATCTAAGAAAATCCCACAGCCGCCTACCAAAAGATATGTAATCCTTGCAATGTACTACAAGGAACTCTTTGTTATGAAGAAATGCAAAAGTTATACAACCTTCCATCTGTTCCTGAAAAGCCTGTAAGTCATAGAAATGAGGCTCAACTTATTTGAATCTATCTTCTCAATTTTCTTTCATTGATACTTCCTATCAACTTATGACTGCTGGTTCTCAAGCTGGAGACAGCTCTTCATTCAACAAATGTTATGGAATGAGAGTTCTTCTATACATGGATGAGATAAACGAGAGGTTTGCACTACTACATCAATACCTCTGGTAGTGAGGGCTTTGCGAGGGAGAGAAGCTAAATTAATTTAACATCAGCAGATTCCTTCTATACAGACCATACAGCTATCCTTTCAAAACCAAATTGGTAATTCTTACTTCAATAAAATACAGTAAAGTGGTAAATCATTCATACCGCAGTTTTAGTTGAGTTGAAAAAGAATATGTTTTGAAATAAGCAAATATCTGTATGCATTTCCCCCCAAAAAATAAGATAAAAACCTACCTTTTGCAAGTTTGCCTGAAGGCTGAGTCTTTCATGCTTCAGGCCCTGTTCAGTGAATTTTGATTTCTCCAGTTCCCCTTCCTTAAAAGCAAGGTCACCTCTCATGATGTCAAAGTCCCGGGCACTGTTGAAAAACATTTTTAAGCTACAATTTTTTAAAGTTTACAACAAATCCATTACTTATAGTTAGCCCATTTTGTGCACATGAAATTATCCCAGATGCTTTATATGTATGAAAATCTTCCATTATTGGTTCATTAATGTGTTCGTTTCTTGTAGTCCTTTCAAGTCTTTCTTAAAAAATTTTTCCTGTGAACTTTAATTTTTTTGGATGATTTTTACAATGTTTTCTTTTTGGGTATTTTCTCAAGCCTTGCTATTTCTAAATTTATGTATACTGAGCACAATGTATATAGAGGAGTTTTCATGCTGATCTACCTCCAGAGAAATACTAAGTAGTCCTGAAGATAAATTTTATATACGTAGTACTGATTTTTCTAAGTACTGCACTGTGGCTCATCTATTCATTTATGGTTCATACTTTAAATCCATGATGCTGGCCTACCTGAACAGCTTTCTTTAATATGAAAGAATAATTAATAAAACTAGTAAAATATAAAAATACTTTTATAAACTAACAAAAGTTACTTACTTAGGTAAAAGAGCAAAGTGAGCCATGTTGCGAGACAATTTTTCCAATAATGCTACATTGTTATTCTCTAATCCCTCCAACCTCTTTGCTTCTTCAGCTTTGTTTTCTTCAAAAGTGGCTAAAAACTGATCCATCGTCTCTTCTCTTTTGCGCAGTTCACGGTATTTTTGACTGCGCTCACTCTGGTTTTCTTCTAATTCCTACCAGAAACACGTTATGGTAGCAAAACAGTTAGAACTTATTTCAGATGACAATATCCATATGACAATAATTCAATACGTACTCTCTGATTCAAAGTACAAAAAATGAAAACCATAAACTTACTTGGTCTAACTGATTAGTTTCATCTTGAATACCTTTAATCTGCTCTTGAACCTCCCCAATCTGCCTTTCCATTGTTGCTATTTCTCCATTATCTTCCTTTACCTAAAAGAAACAAATTATTCATTCATATATCTCACTGTACTTATACTATAGGATTACAATAGGTGTAAGGTTGCAAATTCATTATCTTAAGAGTTTCATCTATATTTATTAAACAGTTAAGAAATTTGCTTATTATGGACTTATGAACTCCAAAGAGGCCCTGCCATAATAAGACTAATACAGTGTACCCCCCCTTTTACATGGGAATAGGCTCAAGAACCTGCTGCAGAAATGCAAAAATCCCTCTAAAAATGCGTATAACTGGCTTATAACTGCCAAATACCAAGTACCCCTTAAACTAAAATGCTTATAACTGTCTATTTCAACATTTCATTGCTTAATTTGATAGATAAATCAATAATATACCTTAAATCAAACAGTAACACAATTTAATATAATTTCAAATAAAAATACACCCCAAACCATAATCTCAAAAATTCCAAGTAACATTACATTACAATACTCTCCTACTATTAATTATTAAGCAGGCTATATACACCCCTAAAATGCCTATTTTAACAGTTCATCATCAAACTCCACAGTTCAAACAAAAATATACCTCAAAATATCATCCCAAAACACCCTAATATCATTTCAAAGTCATGTTGCAAAATTATGTACCAGCCAACAACTGTTATTCTTAAGTACCCCCTACCATTCTGATGCACATTCTCTTTTGTCTACATAAATTTGTGTATAGTTCTGTGCCTACATTTTTATGTAGGTATATTGATATTTTCTGGTGTAGTAAGATGATTTAGAAATTATATTTACTGTACAGGTACGCATTTTAGGATTGTAGTATTGTATAGAGCATATCTAAAATATGAGGTTAGTTTAAAACGACGGGACACGTACGTACCTCCAAACAGAAAGCTAGGTTTGTTACGTCATGTTATTAACAAATCATTTACTACAGTAAGTTCTTGCTTTATGTCGTATTGTGGTTAGTCCTGGCCATCTCCCTTAAATCTATTCAACATTCTTTTCTCTCTCTCTCTCTCTCTCTCTCTCTCTCTCTCTCTCTCTCTCTCTCTCTCTCTCTCTCTCTCTCTCTCTCTCTCTCTCTCTCAATGAAATATGAATTGCTGTATTACAAACTTTTCTGTGCAAAATAAAAATTAATAATTCCAGTAATAAATTAGTTTCTTATAGCAACTAAATTATTTTCCTAAATCATTCTTTTGGTAATTAGTGTCATCAGCTGATTGATTCTCTGTGTAAACAAAAGACATAAATACACTTTGAGTACTGTATTTATATATGTGCATTAATATTATAATACAGTACGTACTGTAATTAGTACATTAATAATTTTTTATCAAGAATGTGCTATTCATTCTCAAAATATATAGTAGGGTGAAGTGAGTGGATGCCGACCGAGGGGAACACTGACAGAATGCTATGGTACAAAAACTATTTCAAATTTCGTGCTGAAACTCACCACCAACACAGCATCCATCTCAGTGAACAACACAAAAGCAACAGGTTTACGCCATCGCAACGTCTGTCTAAGAGACTGGGGAAAGGCCGACAGAACAATGTCCTCACCGTTCTTCCTCCTCTAACAAAAAATCCACTCTGCTATCCACTGCTCCAGCAAGGAGAGTGTGAAACTTGCGGTTGCATCTGCTGAGTACCCGGCTGCACAGCAGGCAGCAGGGTGGGTGGGGCGGGTGGACGTGGGGGAGCGTGAGCTGTCACGCACGAGCGTACGCCAACTGGAGTGAGCGCGAGCGGAATGTCTGCCGCCAAAGCTAGCGGAGCTTCAGTACGCGTCAACGCTTGCGATTGACCTAGCAGCCCTAAGATGCTGTCAAACTTAGACTACATATCTTGAAGGAAAACAAGAGAGGCAGACGCAAATGCGGCGGCATCTGACTTGGCAGAAACAGGAGCGGCAGGTACACACGCAGGAGCGTCAACTGGCGCCACCTTAAACACTTCTCGAGGTGCTGATTCTCGACGAGAAGTGGCAGGAGAAGACGAATCGGGAGAATCCGAGCGTGAATCATGACGCTTGGCAGTCGAAGACAAAGCGAGTCTAGAAGCTCTCTTACGCTTTGCCTTGAGCGCGGGAGACTTGCGCTTGGAAAATTCTTCCTGCAAAGGCAAAAACTTCTCTGGAGATTCCCAAAAACTACACGAAGGACCTTCCTTTTGCCTGATAGGTTTCTTCTTGGGTACTTGTCCCGGAGAAAGCTTGCATGTTCTCTTCAACGGGCGAGACTCATCAGGAAAATGCCATCCCCTGCACGGAGAGTCCGAACTAGATACTGAGGAAAGACACTTATCTGAGTCGCCTTTTCTGTGGCGCTCAGCAGCAGTTTGGGAAATAGCAACAAAACTGCTTGAGGGGGCAACTGCTCGGGAGCAAGTCCCGCTCACCTCCCTTGGACTGTCAGCATGCCTCCTCCCAGGGACTGGGGAGTTTGGCAGAGGCTTAGGTCTAGGAGAACGAGAGGGCCGAACAGTCACCTCCTCCACACTCACACTAGGCACAGCACTCTACACCTTTTCCGACAATGACTTAACTGTCTCGCTCATCTTCTCCATGGTAGCGAGAATTACACTAAATTTAGAGTCCATTTGGACTTTAAGATCGGCAACAGAGTCGGGTTCAGGAATTACAGAGTCTGGGTTGGGGGAATTGTTAGAAATCGGAATGTTAGTGACAGATTCTTCCTGACTAACTAATTCCTGAGACACAAAAGAAGAAGTCCTAGCTGACGCTCTCCTAATTCTGTCTCTTTCCAGTTTCCTAACATACTTGTTAAATGCCTTCCACTCCTTCTCAGTTAGTTCCTTGCATTCATCACAGGTTAAGGTTGCACAGCAAGATTGACCCCTACAAGACACACAAATGGTATGAGGATCCACGCTGGCCTTACACAACCTTGTTTTGCAGCCCTTGCTGCAAAACCTATAATGACCTAAACTAGAATCCGACATATTCCTAGCAAAAATGCCTAACTAGCTGTATATCAACACCGTTCAATCTTTATTGGGTGGGTTCAACTTTACCGATTCATATGTCAAATGTCATCAAGTCTTTCCGATCTAGCTTACTGCCTTCTTGGAAGCCTGATTATCAGTGTCATTATGGTAAAAACAAGAAATCTGGTTTTTGGGGGTTCCCCCAACCCACGGTCGGCATTTCCCCAAGTTAGGAGAACACGGACAGAGGTCAAAAAAATTTTTAAAGTGCAAAATATGACACTTATTTTCCGAGTTGAAGATTTATGAGTATACCATAAGTGGGCCATGTTGATTAGTTTGTTTTGGGAACAGTGCACACTCTCTCAGGTACAAAATGGAATTTTTATGCAATTTTTTCTACTAATAGGTCAGTATTCCCCCATCTCACCTACTATAGTTTTGTGCTGCAGCCATAGAAGGAAATCTCTCTCTTTCTTTCTCTCTCTCTCTTGTATGTCAGTACTGTACTGTACATATCCTTTTAGTGAAAATAATATCAATTATTTTACCATAAACATAAAAAACACAAAACATAAACAAATCTGGCAAGTTCAAACAGATCATGAAGGTTGGTTGCCATATTTCTTGCTTTGTCTGATTTATTGTACCATATTTCATTACAAGTTTAGTTGACTATGATCATTACACATGTTATAACAGTACACAAGAGAATATTTTATAATTTTATCACCTTTGATGTTCCTCTAATCACTGTAAAACATATAAAAAATCTAAATTTCATATACATGGCAATTATTAACATTCTCGTCCCAGCCAAAGAGCCCTTCAATTTTCCTCCCAAGGCAGTCACTGTGCCTCAGTGTCGCTTCAATTTCTCTCTCTCTCTAAATTTATATATATATATATATATATATATATATATATATATATATATATATATATATATATATATATTACATATATATATATATATATTATACATATATATATATATATATATATATATATATATATATATATATATATATATATATATATATATATATATATATATATATATATATATATATATATATATATATATATATATATATATATATATATA